>NW_026114400.1:0-300000 GCF_018139145.2 Gymnogyps californianus | reverse complement strand
AATTATATGAATTTTAACATATGGAAATGCATTTAATATATGTTTTTAAGCATTGCCTTATAAACCAGCTGTCACAGTGCAGTAAGTAAAATTTGTAATCTTGATTTCTGCATCATAAAAAGGAATTGGAGTGAGATCAAAAAGGGACTTTGTTGTGATACTGCTGTTGAACAGATCAGCCCCTGAGTGTCAGTCACAAGTTTAAGATGTATGAGCATGCAAAATGGAACTCACAACTCCTCTGGTGCTGAGCAAAGGATCCATATTGGTTAGTCAATAGAAAACATTGAAGATATTTTTACCTCCTGAAAGAGAGTTTAAATCAATTTATTTGATAATCATATTCTCTCTTTCAGGCTTTTTCCCTGTTCTAATTAATTTTCTTTGCACTGTGATGTAGTACTCCTTCAACAAGAGGAGAAGGGAACGCTCACTACCCCATAAAATCTTAGGGCCAATCAGACTCTAATGGATAGTGACAAATGCATGTTTCAACCTCCTGCTACTGAGGAAGATGTTAGAATCTGGGTGTCTGATATCCTGAGCAAGTGCCCTTCCTCTATCCTGCCAAGATTTTGAGTGAAGGGATGGAGGCGATGGCTAGTACGCAGTGCGAAGTATTCAGTTTTGTGTTAGGCATGTTCAAAGCATGTGTGTATGACTAGACTTTCCTACTCTGAGGATCTTGCCCAGGCTTAGGTGTGAAACGTTGAGCTGCTTAGTTCTGCAAAAATAGTGGCAGTTCTGGCATACACTGAAGCAAAGCTGTAGATGAACTTTCCTGGTGATAATTTAGGTGACTAATGGCTTAGAGAGTTGTAGGGACACACTGCATTCTAAGGTCGCTATTATAAAAGATTATTTAGAGTTATGGCTCTGCATATTTACTCACTGTAGTAATTCCCTCTGGTTCTATCTAGCATGATGTAAAGTTTAGTCATGTTATTTACAGAAATAGATCATTTATTTTTACCATGGAAAATATAATTAAAATATTTTAGGAATTGCAAAAAAAATGGTATAGTTTAAAAAACTGTTTTGTCTGTAATTCTCTAAATATCATTACATGAACAAGCCATCATAATACTGCAAGGTAAACATTCTCAGTTTTCACATCACACTGTAATCTTAGCCTGCAACCTGGAGGAAGAATAATGAAAGCTACTTAATTTAGTGACATGTTAAATAATTATATTGAATTAGTAGACTTCAGAATAGGAATTCTCTCTTTTTCTGTAAATGTTTGTGTTTATTCCTGACAAATCCTTTTTCTAGGCTCAAAGTAGACATATGATGTCATGGGATTAAGCAAATTCTTAATCACATCTTGATAAATAATTAGCCAATGAAGTCTTAAAAAGCTCTGTAGATGGACTTCTGAGGATTCAACATAACTTGTTAAGTCCTGGCAATTTGAAGTTATTGCATGCTCAGCTACAGTGAATGTTCAATTGTATATATGTAGCCTGTGGCAATTGCACATAACTTGATTTAATTTAACCCTGTTTCATTGCTGGCTAAGGAAGGTTGAATTAGTTTGCATTTTTCGTGGGCTAAGTGTACATGTGCAATTATTGAAAGTCAGCTGATGCACAGTAACTTGAGAGTCTGGGCTAATCGACTTGCACAAATGTGGCTGAGACTCTGTGTAACCCTATGTGAATTTTGGGAGAGAATGATATTTGTCTGAATCAAACAAAACTGTTAAGGTCTCCTACCTGCACCTAATTACTGATACAGGTGTAAATTTGAACAAGTGTTTTGGGAAGGACAGTAAAAATGGATGAAATATCTCATTGCAAAATACACTAATTTTGAAATCCTGTTAGAAGATATTATAAAGCTTGTTATAGATATATGCAGATAACTTTTAAGCAACAACAAAACAACCTCATCTGTTTTATGATCATGAAGCTTACATGCTTATGCTATTTTGTAATGAAAACCAAAGAAAAATTAGAAGATAGATGTAGTTTAGTTTCAAAAGTGACCCTATAGAAATAGAATCAGTTATCAAAGATGTTCAATTTGCTGTACAGAACTTAGAGGTTTTATTAGTAAAATGACATTCACCTTGATAGAAAGAATTCAGTTTAGTTTCATGTGCATGGTTATGACAAATAAATATTCTGTAAATCAAGTTGCATACAGGTTCATTAGTGGAGTTGTGTGTCAAATAATGCTTTAAAATTATACTTCTGCAAATGCATTGCCTTCAGTGGGTTTACATAGGTATAATTACTTGAAACTGATATATATCAACATATTTGCTTCCTGAAATAAGTTAGAATTTCAGTTGGACTTTAAATAGGTTAGTCCCTAAATCTTAGGGTATTCAAATATAGTAAAATATTTATTCACTGAACTCAATGACTATAAATTGGTGCACACAAGACTATTTAAGAAGCATTTTTGGTTTTCTTTAAATAATATATAATAATTTTGTAGATTAGATTTACCCCATTAAGACCAACAGTAGCTTTAATGATTCTGTCATAGTTACTTAGCATTGTTCTTGTGGTTGATTATGACAAAACTCAAATTATTGTTAAGCATTTTATGAATCTTTGTGAGTTAAAGATGTTTGTATTTTTTGGGAGTGGAGTGGGTTGTGGTCTGGAGTGCTAATTGCTAAGATGTAGTGGTAGGCTCCCACTTGTGATTTCTTTGCAATAACTTTCTGAATTCTGAACATAGTTTAATAAATTCAATGCTCATGTAGCTTACATACTCATCAGTGGTATGTTAATGTAGATGTTAATTAGCTTCAGATAACTTGAGAGAATTTTTATAATCACATGTGTAAAAGGCTTATATATATGATTGGGTAATAACCCAGATACTTTTCTACTGAAAAGGACAGATTCATGTTTGAAAACTTGCCTTAAAATCTTTTAGAAATAAGAAACACCTACTTGACAGTCAATGTCTTAGAAGATCTAGAAAAGGATATTTGCTGTGAGTAAACATTAGGAATAATTAGCAGTGGGGGGAGCTCAAGTTCTTTGTAATACGAACCTGGAAAATACAAATGTAAATGAATATTGGATAATGTGAAATAGCAGTTTAGTACTATACACAAATTTATACTGACAGTAGTATTCTGTATCAGACATAAATATTATCATGTGTGCCAAAGCATGCAGACAGTCATGTGAAATGTGTGGACTGGGAAGGCCACTTGTGGTTCTGCAAGCTTTAATTTATGGTCTCCCATGGCAACTGTTAAAGAGAGGAAAAAAAGGATTAGGAATTGAGATGTGTCCCTGGATCATGTCCTGTGAGTTTAATGTGAAGAGTTTAAAATTTTTTTTTTTTTTTGAGGAGGTAAACAACCTATTGTCACAGGAACAGATCTTTTCCTTGTTGCTACTTCTTAGCTGTTCTCCTCTCAGTTGTATGTTTTATCACAGAGGTTGGTGGTAAGTTAGATATTACACTACTGGAAAACAGGACAGGAACTCAGTAGTTTGAAAGCCTGGGTGAATAGCTAGCAAAAGACAGTGTCCCTACCCATATAGGTGCCTCAGCATCAAATGAAAAAAGGAAAGACAGGGAACTGAGAACTAGCTTCTCCTTATTGCTGCTTGAGTGTATATGTCAGTCTTGATGCAAGTTTAAGGTAGTTGAGGCCTGATCCATTTCAGCTGCTTCTGGTCTCTGTTTAAATGGCATGTGAATGAAACTAGAAGGGTATCATGCTTCATTCTTTAATGCTTCTGTATTGCCAGAATATTCCCATAAAGATGTGTAGTCTCTGGGTCTCCTTTGTGCTAAAGTAATTTCCAATTTGGAAAAAAAGTAAATTGATTCTATTCCTTCTATAATAGCAAAGCTGCAGATAACTGAGAATCTTCTCCAAAATGAGCCTGTGACTTGTGAAATAATGTTAATGTTTCACACTAGAAAGATTGAGCTACCTCTCTAAAAGGTAGGCATATATCACCTGCATTCCAGGGAAGACTGCAAAGATCAGCTTTAGTTTTCCCTCGCAGGTACTGCCCTACATATATATATAGCAGTGCTGTGCTTCACATCTTACTTTGTACATACTCGTTTTCATTTGTCAGTGAATGATGGTAGGCAAACAGCTATAACTGTATTTTTCTCATAACAGGATGACCTGAAATATATAACACTTATTTTAGGCTATTTTTAAATGTTTAATTTTTAAGTAATTAAAAGATATAGTGATGATAATCCCATTTCAGTGGGGTTTTTATGTTTTTTTTCAACATATGTAAAACTCTTTGTGACACTTCAGATATAACTTATCTGCATTTTAAAATCCATCCCCTTGCTAGAAAAAAGGGATACTTCATTGCAAATTGTTGCAGTTGAACAAATTACGAAAATAGTGTTCAGCGTGCAATTGTGTAAATTCTATTAAAACTAAAAAATTAAGCATGACTAAGTAATCTAGTCTTCAGTTTATTTATTGATTTGATTTATCTGCATGGTCAATTGTGGCTGTTCATGTATCTGTAGCATATGGGCCACAGTTCACCTTTGCCTTAGCAACAGCTGGGACAATAGTGCTGTCTGAATTCTGTAGTAGAAAGCTTTGTATTAAAGCCTCAGAGAAATTGAGGGCTATAATTAGCCCTTTCTTCCACAGTAGTGAGTTTTAGATCCTTAAGAAAAGAAGATGGTGGTCATTTGGAGTGAAGTGCCTGGAGAATGAAGTACACAGAAGATAAGCAGAACATCTGTAGATTGGATACAGGCAGAGATGGAAGGATTCAGTGTGAATTGTCTTGGTGTGATCCTGTGAGGACTGATATAACTTCATGGAGCAGTTCTTGGGCCTTCTCCATATGCCCATAACATAGTCAGCTTGGCAGTTCAGTCAGTAACTTGGAACTGTGTCCCTGGCCTAAGACTTGCTTCTCTTTTATTTTAGCATATCAGTTTAGAATTTAGCGATGTATTTATAGGATGCATGTGGATTTTTATTTAATCAATAAAATATCTGCAACTCATACAAATAAAGTTCACAAATGGGAAAATGCAATTTTTGCTGTTTCAGTCATTAATTGATGTCCAACTTTCTCATATTGGAAGGTTTGACTTACTATTATAAATAATGAAAAAATATTTGTCATATATTAATGAATGGCAAAGTAGTAGCAGTGCATTTATCCTCTCTGAGATTTTACCAGTCACTTCTTTGAAGAAGTAATTTTAAGAGCACTTTTTTCTTTTACTATGTAGTTTTTTTGCCATATTTTTTGTCAACCTCATTATCTCCTTGCTTTTGTAAGTGAGAGCTTGTATATGTGATATAATTTGAATATGGTTTCTGGAAAGGCCACATGAATACTTCAGTAACTGAAATTGGAAACAGGTTTACCAAAATAAGCCGCTCTTACACTGAGACTTAGGTTTCTGCATTTCTTTGATGTTATTTTTAATATTCTACTTAAAAAAAAAAAAAGTTTTAATCCTTTTTCATTAGTAAAGGCTTACTCATCTCTCCTCCATCCCACCCTCCCCCCAATTTTGAAATTGGCTGTTTAATCACTAACTCTCATAAGGCAGTGAAGAAGCCACATCATGAAAGACCTGGGGGGGGAGAAATTCTTGTCCTGTTTTACTTTGGAGCATTGACAGAAGAGGTATGAATGAGGCTGTCTTTCTCTGGTTTGTGTGTTACAACAGATTAGCAAATGAGAGCTTTGCAAGTGTGTGAGGTGAACAAGATGGAAAGGCTTTAGTCCCTTTCTCACCTTGCAAAATATGAACAGACATATTTCAGCTTGGGTGAGTTGGGTAAGTTTGTGGGAGAAAACTTGATTTCTGAGGATTTTCTGAGGAGGCATGTTTGTTTGATTTGCAATAATTTCATTGTTTTACAGTATTGCAGTGTTCGATTAAAAATATTTATAAATAATTTAGGAATACTGACTTTCAAAGTATGTTACTAAAATAGGTCCTGGGAAATGTTTTGGCTGATTGGAAGATGTTAACAACTTACAAATTTTAGTATAATAGAACAGTTAGCTCTGCATGGATCTTTTTGTTTCAATACACCTCTTATTTCCTTGGCTTTTAGGAAGTATGGATTAGCATATATGAATATGTTGTCTTGTTTGCTTACTTGTACTTAGTTTTAGCAATAACGTGAACTAGTGTGAACCTTCCCTCTGTATGGTATGTTGTACAGTTTTCAATGATATTCTACTCCAAAGCAAAATAAAAACAATGTATGGCATCTCTGATCAAATTTCTAGAAAAGTTATGTCAGTAAAAATATTTAGATTGACATTTGAAAACAACATAGTGATATTTGTGGAAGAAAATCAAATCAAAGTGTGCTAGACCTTAAATTAGAATGTAACTGAAGTGTTTTGTTTTAGAAATATTTTAATGGTATAAAGCTGAAACACCTTAGTTCTGTTATTTTAAAATAAAGTCTGTTTAAATGGAAGCATTTTTTAAGCTATGTCCACTTTGACAAATGACAGTTTTCAGTGAAATTTTCTAATTTAAAAATTTCTCATTCAGTTTAATGGACAGCTATCTGGGGGCGAGGATCCACATAAATCCTTTCTCTCTAGCCATTAATGGTGAGGGAAGTGGGATTTTCACCAGTCTCTCTCCCCTGTACTTTATTTATAGGGGCCTTATATGCTGTAATGTAACCTGAATAATGTTCTTAAACTTCTGGCTAGCAAATGATTTTTCTTTTGTACATGTATAAGATAGTAGCTGTTAGATCTTGCACGTGCTTCTTGCTTTTCCTGTTTTCTAGATCCTATCACAGTCCACTTCAGAGAGCCTTAGACAGCTTTGATCTCATGGATTCTTTGCTAAATAGGCGGATATACTAAAAAGATACAGGAGATGGCTAGGACTTTTGGAGGAGGTTCAGTCATCTTGGCGCTAATGTAGATTTTTTGGATATTCCTTTAGCAAACAAAAATTCTCTGTTTATCAGACGTGAATTTGGAAAATGCAAGACATAGAGGGTTAAGATGCCTATAGTTGTTTGTCACCTCTCATCCATAACCCTACCTACTGTGCTTTTTTTTGTCAGGTTCATATGACAGGAGAGTGGTCACATGGTTGTACAGCTTCCTATCTTCAAGACTGCTACATCTAAATTTCCTTAAGCTTAAAAAAATACTATATGTGCAGTGATTATATCAAGGCCAGCTAGGGAAATTATGGCAGTCAACGAAGTATAGCTTTATAGCTGAATTTTCTAATTTCTTGTACTATAAAATTGGCAGTTTAGTTATACAAGTTTGACAGCGTAGTACTTGGAGAGCATAAAAACCATTAATATAAGCTTTTGTGGATAACGCGTGTTGTGATTTAACCCCAGCCAGCAACTAAGCACCGCACAGCCGCTCACTCACTCCCCCCCGGTGCGATGGAGGGAGAATTGGAAGGGTAAAAGTGAGAAACAAACTCGTGGGTTGAGATAAAAACAGTTTAATAATTAAAAAGAAATAATAATTTAAAAATATTGTAAGGAAAAGAGGAAAAACCAAGAGAGGAAAATAAAACCCAAGAAAGACAAGCGATGCAAATGAAAACAATTGCTCACCACCAACCAATGCCCAGCCAGTCCCTGAGCAGCGGCCCCCCCGCCAATCTCCTCCCTAGTTTTATTGCTGAGCATGACGTCATATGGTCTGGAATATCCCTTTGGTCAGTTGGGGTCAGCTGTCCCGGCTGTGTCCCCTCCCAGCTTCTTGTGCACCCCAGCCTCCTCGCTGGTGGGGTGGGGTGAGAAGCAGAAGAGGCCTTGACTCTGTGTGAGCACTGCTCAGCAATAACTAAAACATCCCTGTATTATCAACACTGTTTCCAGCACAAATCCAAAACATAGCCTCATACCAGCTAGTATGAAGAAAATTAACTCTATCCCAGCCAAAACCAGTACCATGTGAAATTAAGTTAGTATCTGTTTTCAGAGTATAGGGGCTTATTAGGAGTGACCATGCTTAGTCAGTGCACACCCTATCCTAAATTATTGAATAGTTACTTTGTTTAGTCAGTTTGTTTACCTGAACAATAATGCTTTCTCCACAATAGGTAGAGCAGGAGTTTTAAAAGTTATTAAAATTGTAAAAATCTAGTTTATTCAAAACTGTTGAATTGTAGTGAGAAATAGTTGATATACAGGGCCATGATCTTCTGACTCTAGAACTGGAAAAGTAAGGAAAAATGCTTTTATTTAAAATTGATTAATAAAACCTCTCTATCAAGTTTTATTTACTTTTTGTGGTAAGAACCCTCCTTAACACTGCAGTTTAATTTATATCTGTGAAAAGGACAGTCTTTAAACAGTAGATTAAAAATCTGTGATAGTGCTGCTGCATGCAATCATTACATATTGACTGAAGAGTCCATTCTGGATTATATATTTCTCCCTTCCCTTGTTTTGTGTTTGAGGTGGAAAATGCAGGGTTTTATGTTTGTTTGTTTTAAATCATGTTACCAAATACGTTGTCATATGCAAGAGTTTTTAACTGAGAAAAATACTCATGGAATCCGAAATCCTCCAATGATTTTCTAGTTTTACAATGTTTCTTCTCTTAAGCCTCATTTTGATATTGCTCATCCAGCCACGCCTGTAACTACAGCTTTAATTTGCCTAAACTAAAATAGTTGTTAATTTAGATACTGTTACTGGGGAGGTGTTACTGGCCAGAAATTTTCTTGATGGACTTCATAGCATTAATCTTGCTTGTGTTATCTGAGTGTGTCTATATATAATACAAAAAGAACTGACAAATGTATAATTTGAAAAACAATTTGAGTACCAGGCAGAAAAAAAACCCCAACTGGCAGGCAGTCGAGCTGTGACTCTAACAAAAAATGTCCCTTCTGATTCCTAAAAAATAGTCTTTCAGAATATTTGATTATTTTAGTATGATGTCAGTTGCCTTTCAGTCTGTTTTCTAAAACTATGGAGGACATGTCTTGGTGTGTTGGAAATGACTTTTTTTTTTCTTCCCTCTCATAAGGATTTGTCTATCCGACTGAATGTATTAAACCACTGAGATATAGTACAAGACCAGACCTTAACATTAACAGTAATCGCATAACTCTTCTCTGTACTTCAGGTTACCTGTGCAGTATAATTTCTTAGCTTTTCAAGTTCCTAGCTTGAAGAGCAAGTGGCTAAAACATGGTAAGATGATGTAGAATGTGGTGATATTATAAAAGAAAAAACCCAAAGCCTTGCAACTTTTAAAGTTTCCAGCACCTTATCAGCAGAGAGCACTTCTGCACCCTTTGTCTAGTCAGGTATCATACACAGCTTGTGCTTTATGACTCTTGAAATTAGATGACTGATATTAAATTGTAAAGAAATGCCTTTTTCCACCTACTGGTCAAGAGATCTCAGTCACATTGTGGCAGAAATCCTGACAATTGGATAGCAATTTTTTTTTTTTAAGTTAACCAAGAGTTAACTTAAAAAAAACCCAAACCAAAACCCCAGTGAATTGCAATACACTGTTTTTGGGAAACTGCATATAAACTGATATTTTTAAAGAATGTTTTCTTACAGTCTGTTGGTTAAGCTTTGCCTTAACTATATATTTTGGATTTAACTTTGAATTTGCCATTTGCTTAGTAGGTCTCACTGAATTCCTGTGTAAGGTTATACCTTAGACAAATTATACCTTGATCTTCAAAACTGTTGGTGGTACTTGTTCTAGGCAGTTTCAAAGATTCTCTCAGTTTCTACAACCAAAGACTGACTTATAATGCTTGCTCATAATTTCTCAGAAGCACCAGGTGCTAGAGCATGCAGGCTGAAACTGGTAGAAGTGAGGGAAATCTTATTTAGCTGACCTAGGCAATGAAATTGCTTTTCAGAGGGATTAAAAACACAAACAAGTATTTAAGTATAAGAATTAACTGAAAAAAAAATTTAATGAAAAGCTTTTGGATAAGAAGGGCGTTTTCCTTTGTGTTGTGCATTACCTAATATGTGGGATCTATTCTTAATTGAACTCTGTTGCTAGTGGGGCTGTATCTGATTGTGAGTAGTATAAAAACTGACACAGCCTATGATTAAATCATTTGCTGGACTAATGCAGTTTTGTAAAGCAGTCATAATTCTGAAACTAAGTGCCATATGTGCCTGGATAGGTTTTGAGGTATCTTTGGTCCTACTCAAGCAAAAGCCTCTGTTTCTTCTTACTGCTCATGTTGACTGAAAGATTAGTATTGTTTTGAATATGTCATGCTACAAACAGCAATGCAGAAAATATAAGCAACTGCAGGTATTAATCTTTCTTTTAATAAGTTACTTAACAGGCAGGTCCTTCAAGTAATCAAGTTTTGCTCTGTTATGTTCATAACTTATATTTTTAAGTATTTGGTAGTCTTCTTTTCTTACATGACCTATGTTAAATGGATGTAAGAAGATGAGAATTATGCATTCTATAAATTTATTGTTGTAGCTCTATCCGTGCTTGTCAGTCTTGTGCTGAAGTGCTTTTGCTATTCAGAACGTGAGCCTATTTTGAGCAGCGACTGCTAGTGATGTTTAATTATATGGTAATTTTTAGTTTAGTGGTGTGGACAGGCTGCTATCTTTCAAGTTAGGGTACAATCACTCAATTCGGATTGCTCTGTCATTTGTTAAAACTGGGATCACTTAGCTATGTAGGTGGAGTGGCAAATCTAGGAGTAAATTATTTACTTGGAATAGCTTATTCTTACCTCTGATGCTAGTGTGGCTTATAGCTTTGACAATTATAGACAGAGAATATGAGGAAAATTCTGTTAAGAAAAAAAAAGTACAAATGTAAACAGACAACCAACCCCAAACCTTGATACACTAAATTTTCCTTTATGAATGTATTATATTAATTCTTTGGCATATTTCCCTGGCTTTTCCTGTCACTGTTATGTTTAAATTTGCATTTGTTTTTTTCCTCTTTTACTATACTGATTGAGATGGTGATGTCATTTCTTCTAAGGCTTCCCCTTACTGGCTCAAGAGAACCTTGCTTTAAGAATTATTTCCAGTATTTTGCTGTGTCGTGGTTTAAGCCCAGCCAGTCAACAAAGCACCACGCAGCTGCTCGCTCACTCCTCCCCCCCGGCAGGACGGGGAGGAGAAAACACAACAAAAAGCTCGTGGGTCGAGACAAGGACAGGGAGGGATCACTCACCACTTATGATTCCAGGCAAAACAGACTCGATTTTGGGGAAAAATAAACCAATTTAATTTGTTAACAACCAAATCAGAGTAGAATGATGAGAAATAGAACCACATCTTAGAAACACACCTTCCCCCTGCCCCTCCCTTCTTCCCGAGCTCAGCTTTGCTCCCGATTCCTCTACCTCCCCCCCCCCCCCCCCCCCCCCAGCGGCGCAGGGGGGCAGGAATGGGGGTTACGGTCAGTTCATCACACGTTGTTTCTGCTGCTCCTTCCTCCTCAGGGGGAGGACTCCTCACACTCCTCCCCTGCTCCAGCGCAGGGTCCCTCTCACGAGGGCCAGCCCTCCATGAGTTTTTCCAACTCAAGTCCTCCTCCACGCACTGCAGTCCTCCATAAACTGCTCCAGCATGGGCTCTCCCACAGAGTCATGGCCTTTTCCGGGCCCAACCACCTGCTCCACCGTGGGGTCCTCCACGGCCTGCAGGGGAATCTCTGCTCCAGTGCACCTCCTCCCTTTCCTTCTTCACTGACCTCGGTGTCTGCATGGTTTTTTCTCTCACATCCCTCTCCTCACTGTAGCTGCTGCCGCTCTTGCCCATCTCCCTCCACCTTTTTACTCTCTACCTCAGCAGTCTTTTTTCCCCTTCTTAAATATGCTATCACAGAGGTGCTACCACCGTTGCTGATTGGCTCAGCCTTGGCCAGAGGCGGGTCTGAGTTTGGAGGCGGGGAAGCTTCTAGCAGCTTCTCACAGGAGCCACCCCTATAGCCGCCCCCCCCCCCCCAACCCAACACATGCTGTTACAATGCACTTTGAATTTTTAACACCGTGATATTTTCATGTGCAATATTTTCTCTACTGTTTTTTCTTTCCTGAATGGTAAGAATCAGAGAAGGTTTTTTTTTCATATTTTAATATTACAACTTTCAGATTGCATATGTTGTGTTCAAAATTATCCCTTTGTAATCGAGGGGAAGAAAAGCAACAAAACCAAACCATATCAGAAGTTATGGAATTTGAAAATGCTTGTTCTTAGTAAATTTGAACATATGTTTAATTTTGTGATGGTAATTTCCAAAAAGGTGGAGAGAGAGGTTTAAGGATGCTGTCATTGTACGAGCCTTATTCCTTGTTTGCAGAATTCAAGCATAAGAATTTTTTGCTAAAAACTGGAAAGAACTACCTACAGTTTAATGGACAAGTGTCTCTCCCTGTCCACCACATCTTATATTGATCAAGCATCTTTGCCTACTACTTTCTAAAACCCAGACAACTTTCTGCTCCTTGACAGGCCAGTGAACAAGTCTGCAAGACCCATAAATATTTCTGAGAAATACTGTTACTCAAGCCCGGGCCTCTTCATAAAAGTGCTACTTATTTTCTAGTATTTACTAGTGCTGTTATTCGTGAATCATAAATCATCTTGGGTCATTAAGCTTTTTGAAGAGGATTACCTGACAGTGTTGGAGGCATTGCCAAAGTATTCCTGAAGTTTCACCCAGAAGCTGTTACTGCTTTGAAGGCATGTATGCATAATTTGGAGTTGGAGGTCAGGCTGTCCACTGAATACAATTCAAGTTAGAGAAGAGCTTGCCCTTAATATCTGAAATAGGAACCTGTACAAAATGAGCCATTTTCAGTAGACAGTGAGGATTAAATTCGAAGTATGCTACATATTCATGAGTGCTGTCTACACAATGTTACATAATGGGTTAACTATCTACATATATACAGATGTTTTAGAGGTCAGCTGTGAGTTGTTTTCAGTCAGTCTATTCAGTAGACCAAAACTTCCAATGAACTGCTATGGGTTTGTTGGCAAGTGAAAGTTTGTTGGCTGGAGTTTGAGTTTGTTAGTTTGGTTCTCCAGAGACCACCACTGGTAATTCTTGTACAGTATAAAAACAGAAATAGTAGTAACTTGGTTAGTCTTAGATGTTTTTTCTCTACAGTAGTACCAGTGAAAATAGCCAGAGCTTGCCAGTGTTATGCTGCTGTATTGCAGAAGGTGTAAGGTAAGGTTTCGTGGATTCTGCAGAACAGCATGTTAGAAATTCTTCAATGACCTAAGTCAATTTGAATAGTGGATGTTATAGTGATTGTATGTCTTTATTTTGATGTGGATATAGTATATGGTGTTATTTTAAATCCAGCTTATGTTACATTGTTCTTGCATGTGATTTTTGACATACTGTTGCTTGTCATTATATAATTATCCTGCTAGGGGTACAGGTAACCCTAGGATTGGGCTAGAATAGCTGAAGCCTTTTGTCTGGTGTCTGGGACCAGTAGGGTGTTTAACAGTGGACTGAACATTTGGATGTGAGTGTTTGAAGTGACCAATTTCCCTGCGTAGACCAACTCTTGATAAGATAGTAGCAACAGGTGAAACAAACAAACAAACAAAAAATCTACTTTAGATCACCAGATAGTCTCTGTAGTACTTGGAGATGAGAGGCCTTTCATTAGAGTCATTTTCATCACTGATGATCAAGTTCCCATGACCTTTTTCTGTCTTTTTTTTTTTTTCTCCTTTTTATTTTCTTTGTAGCTTTTTGCCCATATATATCTGGGGTAAGGTACACATCTCAATTTTACATTATTACCGTATAATATTTAAGAATTTGGAAATATTGGCAGACTGGACAGAAGAATTCAGCACATCTGTGCTCTCAAAGATTACATCACTTTCTCACCACTGTTTCTACTAATACTTATATTGAGTACACTACAGTGTTGCTCTCCTGTCCTGAGGGAGCAAAAGGAGCAGGATTAATCCTAGTTTTTCTTGGTGTTTCAGTAGTAATAGCTTTTCTTGATCTTTGCATGAAGCAGTGGGGACAGCGTGGAAGGAAACCTGACTAATGAATAGAACTGAGAGAAAAGGAAAGCAGTAAGACATAGAATACTTGAATTTGAAGAAAGATTTTTGCAAAATAGTATTTTTGAAGAGTTGCCAGTAGCAACAGTAGTAGGAAAGGAGGAATATTTGTTTTTGCTTTAGCGGTTGAAAATGCACAGGAGGCGGCAAACAGAGATAAAGAAATGATTAGTGCTTTTCTCCTGTTTCTCAATCCAACTCTTAATTGCATTAGAAATTTAAAATATAGGTTTCTTCTTGAGTACCCCCTTTCAGGATAAGATTAGGTCATCTCATTCTTACCCTCCTATTTGTTTACTATATTGTCCTTTCTCATTGAAATGAATAACGAATCAGAGAGAGTGCTGTGAGAGCAATAACTTTCAGTGGCAGTAAGCCACTGAAACAGTTCAGCTGTTACATGGAACTTTATCCTGTACTTTATATCAGCACCTTTAGCGTTATTACTTTCACTCAGCATCTCTGATTCTCAGGTTGTCCTACATTTATTGTTTTTTATATTAATTTCTGTTTACTCTTCCTGTTTCTTGATGCATTAATTTAGAGAAAGTCATGGGACTAACTTTTGTCAACTGATCGTGCTACTTTTTGCTCCAGTTTTTCTGTTTATGTACACAATACGTTAGGCAATTTCAATTAATTTATATTGTGAATGGTCTACATTAAAAATAACAGTGGGGTGATTCAGACTCCTGTGTCTCTTCTTTAATCTAAACTCTCAATATGAAATACATATTTTAGGGCCAGTGCTCTTTTAATGTTTTTATAAATGATCTGGATACAGGAGTCAAATGTACATGTCGTGGTTTAACCCCAGCCGGCAGCTAAGCACCACGCAGCTGCTCGCTCACTGCCCCCCCACCCCTGGGATGGGGGAGAGATTCAGGAAAAAAAAACCCAAAAACCTCGTGAGTTGAGATAAAGACAGTTTAATAGGACAGAAGGGAATGAAAAACAATGATAATGATAATAATAATATGACAATAGTAATACTAAAAGAATTAAACTATACAAAGCAAGTGGTGCACAATGCAATTGCTCACCACTCGTTGACCGATGCCCAGTTAGTTCCCGAGCTGCGATCCCCCCTCCCAGCCAGCTCCCCCAGTTTATATACTGGATAAAACCCAGTGATGCATTGGGGAGTAGGAGTTTTTGATCAGTTCGATCAGTTCTTCGGACTTTTCGGACAGTTTTTCCACAGCCGAAACCAGGACAGTACATTAAGTAAGTTTGCCAACGATACTAAACTAGGAGGAGCTGTGGACTCCCTTGAGGGTAGAGAGGCCTTACAGAAAGATCTGGATAGACTAGAGAGCTGGGCAATCACCAACCATGTGAAATTTAACAAGAGCAAGTGCCGGATTCTCCACCTGGGACAGGGTAATCCTGGTTATACGTACAAATTGGGGGACGAGAGGCCGGAGAGCAGCCCCGCAGAAAGAGATCTGGGGGTTTGGGTTGATGGCAAGTTGAATATGAGTCAACAGTGTGCCCCGGCAGCCAAAAGGGCCAACCGTGTCCTGGGGTGCATCAAGCACAGCATAGCTAGCCGGTCGAGGGAGGTGATTGTCCCACTCTACACCGCACTGGTGCGGCCCCACCTCGAGTACTGTGTGCAGTTTTGGGTGCCTCAATATAAGAAGGACATTAAACTATTAGAGTGTGTCCAGAGGAGGGCGACCAAGATGGTGAAAGGTCTCGAGGGCAAGGCTTGCAAGGAGCGGCTGAGGTCACTTGGTTTGTTCAGCTTGGAGAAGAGAAGGCTGAGGGGTGACCTCATTGCAGTCTACAACTTCCTCAAGGGGGGCAGCAGAGGGGGAGGTGCTGATCTCGTCTCTCTGGTGACCAGGGATAGGACACATGGAAATGGAATGAAGCTGCATCAGGGGAAGTTCAGAGTGGACATTAGGAACAGGTTCTTCACTGAGAGGGTGGTTGGTCACTGGAACAGGCTCCCCAGGGAAGCGGTCACGGCACCAAGCCTGTCAGAGTTCAAGGAGCATCTGGACAACGCTCTTAGTCATATGATTTAGTGTTAGGTAGTCCTGTGAGGAGCAGGGAGTTGGACTTGGTGATCCTTATGGGTCCCTTCCAACTCAAGATATTCTATGATTCTATGATATTTTGATAAAATTACCATGCTAGTGCAAAAGTAAATGAAATGGAAAGCTTCCTGATGTATAAAGCAGATGTTTTCTAGGGCTAAACTTCCATTGTCAAAGTATGATAGCATAATGTTTTTGTATATTGACAGAGGCATATTTGCACTTTTACTATATATCAGTTGCAAAGCTGCAGGAAGTCACATGCAGTTACCATAGCTCAGCTGATGCACAGTAGCCTGAAGAGCAGCCCTAAGCCAGAATACTGACAATATATGGATAGAGAAAATCTTGATGACCACGGTTCTTGTACTGAACTAAATTAAAACTCATTCAGTGATTCATCAGGAAAATAATAAAATCCATTCCTGAAATAAGCAGTTTTCAAAAATGGTGAGAGTAGCTCATTACCTCAGCTGTGTAACTGCCTTCTAAACTAAAAGTCACAATAACCTTTCAGGAAAGGTTCTGAAACCTTCTCTCAGGAAAGATGGGATAATTTGTGAGTACATGAAGTAGGTAAATACAGTTATGTTTACAAGTTTATATAAATAGGGTATACAGGTTGTACCTTGTGTATGACAATCAACAAGTGTTCCATGCTTTTCAAGGAGAATATTGTTCACGAGATTTCAGGGTGGAGAATGCAAAGGACTTGTGGTGAATCTAGGAAATGTACTTTGTATACAGAAGACAGAACAAAGCCTTTGGCTGTTAGTGTGAAAGGGGCTAATGGTAGAGGGAGCTGGCCTTATTGACAGCATGGCGGAGGTGGAATGGAGCATGTTGTGAGACAAAGTGTGTAAGTGATATGTAACATCAAGTGGGAAAAAACTACGCAAAGTCTTGTAGCTGTAACACAGTGGGGTAGAAATGGAAGCTGGTTGAAGGGACAAGACGAAAAGGTGGACTCAAAATGCCTAGAAGACAGTTGTAACAATGAAGTATGCTGTAGCCTGTGAGGACAAAATCAGTCTGAAACCAGAATGTAAATGACATGATCAGTTAAAAAAAAAAAAAAAAAAAAAGATGCTGACAAACTGGAGGGAGTGTGACAGAGGGCCACTAAGATGGTTAGGGGGCTGGAGCATGAAATGTAGAAGAATCTGAGGTAGCTGGGTTTGTTTACCCTGGTGAAGAGAAAGCTAAGAGGGCTTGAAATGCTGCCTTTAACTAGCTAATGAGTGTTTATATAGAAGATGAAGACAAGCTCCTCTGAGGTGCACAACAAAAGAAGCAACAGCTGCTGTTGCAGTAAGGGAAATACTGATTGGATTTAAGGGGAAAAAAAATACACAATGAATCTCCATCCTTGGAGATATTCAGAACTTGACTGAGAAGGCCCTTAGAAACCTGATGTAACTTTGAAGTTGCTCCTACTTTGAGCAGAGGGTTGGTCCAGAGGTCTGTCTAAGCCTAAATAGATCTATGATTTTGTGGTAACTTCTGTTTAGAATCATTATCTATACTTGTGTAGCAACAGGAGTTATTGAGGGAAAGCAGTGTTAAAATACTGGACCAGTTAAATCTTACTTAGATGACATATTCAATATAATCCAAGCGTGAATATAAAGTTTCATTTAAGCACAATACTTGGCAGTTATTCTCCTGTCTAAGATGAGTTATATGGTACCTCTCATGGATTTGATGAAACTAAATATTTCAGTTAGATGAAGATGTTTATCTAAAAGGCTTTTAAAATATGTTTTCAAATTTCTGTATCTAATTTACTGCATTTGCATATCCAGTTTTTGAAATTCTGTTTTTAAATGATGAAAGAGTGGGAATAGTTGTACTAAAGTGTTGTCATGGTTTAACCCCAGCCAGCAACTAAGCACCAGGCAGCCGCTTCCCCCTCCCAGTGGGGTGGGGAGGAGGGAAAAAAAAAAAAAGTAAAACTTGTGGGTTGAGATAAGAACAGTTTAATAACTAAAGTAAAATAAAATACACCACTAACTAAGAATAATAATAATATAATAATAATAATTGTAATGAAAAGGAATATAACAAAAAAAAAAAGAAATACCACCCAAGAAAAGACAAGTGATGCACAATGCAATTGCTCACTACCCGCTAACTGATGCCCGAGCAGTGATCTACCCCTCCTGGCCAACTCCCCCCCAGTTTATATACTGAGCATGAGATTCCATGGTATGGAATATCCCTTTTGATAGTTCAGGTCAGCTGTCCTGGCTATGCTCCCTCCCAGCTTCTTGCACACCTGCTTGCTGGCAGAGCATGGGAAACTGAAAAGTCCTTGGCTTAGGATAAGCGCTACTTAGCAACAACTAAACCATCAGAGTGTTATCAACATTATTCTCACACTAAATCCAAAACACAGCACTGTACCAGCTACTAAAAAGAAAATTAACTCTGTCCCAGCCGAAACCAGGACAAGTATCTTTCGCAGAGGTGTTTTCTACAGGGTGTTACTCAAAGCAATCATAATTAGAAGTTCAGTTACTACATAAGATTTTTATTCTTTGTCTCCTGTTCCTATGGATGGACTTTTTTTTGTAGATAGAGGCTGTTGTATAACTTTAACTCAGTATTCTTTCACAGTAGTGATATTTAAAGAATATAATTTGATCTTTTCTAAAGAACGTATTTTATTCTCTTAACTATTGAACAGTTATATGCTGGTATAGGACCTCATTTTATAGGTGTCCTGGTTTCGGCTGGGACAGAGTTAACTTTGCTGACTGGGGTTAAACCACGACAGCCGGTAAGTGCAAGAAGGACTGCACTTTTATTGTAAAGCAGTGTTAAACATTAAAAGACTGTTAATAGTAAATACAAGTTCTGAAGATGGATCTACGAGCTGTTTAAAATTGTGGATTTCTTAATAAGCCATGAATAAAAAACATAAGTTAATTGTATCACTTGTGGATTTAAAGTTGTTAGCTATTGTCAGTACAAGGAAGGATGGGAATACCTGTCAGGAAAAATTTGATGACCTTGAGAGCTGCAGAAATAGAAGTAGAATGAAATTTAAGTGCCAAATGTTGATACATTTAGAGATTTATTACTAGAATTTCTGCTGTAAGCAGATAGCTTTTCAGCTGGGTATGACAGAGGAAGCATAAGATCCATGTATATTAATATTATTACAAAATACCTAGTCAATCATCAGTAAAATAGAGACTATTAAAAAGCATATGCAGTTTTTGAATCCATCAAGAGAGGTATGTCTGTGTAGAGATATTCAAGTATCAGAGTATATCCATTGAGATTGCATCTGTGCGTGGTTCCTTTGTGCTCAGGAAAAAAATAATCAGATGGTATCAAATGTAGAGGTTAGTAAGAAGATTGGGAAAATTTATGTGAAAACTTATTTTGTAAGAGGAGACTCAGCATAATTTACAGTGCAGCAGTCTGAACTAATTTGTTTACATGGCTTCTGGGCTACAGCTGGCTCATGTCTAACTAGCTCAGAGTGTTTACTGAGTGATACTCTAATATTTCACCTATTCATGCAACAATTCCCAAGCTTTTCTTATCTCTTGTTCCATTTCTGAGCTTGTGACCATGTTTGGGGGTTGGGTTTTTTTGTTTGTTTGGTTTGGTTTTTTTGGAAGCGATGCTTCTGCTGTTAAATTTGTCAAATCTGTAAACTGCTTGTGTTCTACAGCTCCATCTTTAGAGGGTTCCTGAGGGGTGGTACAAATGAGCTCTCTAAATATTCTGGAAGGGTTCACATCTGGAAAGGAGAGGAGCTACAGGCAAAGATGATGGAAGAAAAAGGGAATATAAGCTGACTTCGAATAATTCTAGTCTGGAAATTGATATGAAGCTCTAAAATGCAGAAGAATGAGATACCAGAATTACCTTCCAATAAGAGTGATGAAGGCAAAATGTTTAACTAGTTAAGGAAGAAAATTTGATGAAATTACTAAATGCTTGAAATACATTATGTGATATTATTGATAAGGGTGTGATAAATTGTTTAATAATTTCTGATTTATTTAATGTGGGAAAGATAAAATCTGTAAATAATGAAAGTTACAAGAACCCCAAAATTACATTACAGGACTGCTATATTTAGCCATATTCAGTGCGAGGGAATTACTGTTACACCTCCAGCTCCTGCTAGTTTTAGACTGTACCTCTCTTTGAAAAGGAACTTTATAAAGTATCTAATTTATTCAGATGACTTTCTAAAGTGTATTCTGAACATTATATTTTTACATTGATAGCTAAAGTTTCTGTTCTTTTTTTTCTGTTGGGAATGTAGAGTCATTGCTATTACTAGAAGGTGAGATGAATTTGTCTCCCTCACTTTGCTCAGTTGGAATTTACTATTCATATGTAAATCCATTGGTGCTAATAGGATTAAGGTTTTTTGGATATCTTAAGGTGGAAATGAAACATATTTATATTGTTGAACTGTTTTCATTGAAGGATTTGTGCAAGTGTAATGCAGAACCTAAAGAAGTGGTGTGCTTGAAAGGAAGAACCTGATTTGATGCTGCGGTTGTAGGTGGATGCTTGAAAAGACAAACCTACTTGCTTTGCATGTTGCTTTTTCTTTGAAATGAACACAATAAATGGTGGTGTTGATTGTAGTCATACTGCTATAGGAGCTATTTGTTCAAGATATGAGAATGGCATTGTGCTCTGTGATTCACAAAAACGTAGTTAAGATCCTGTTTTGGAAAGCTTACTTTCTAAATGCGTATTGTATTATTTGTTCTCTTTACCAAAACTATTTCTGTTGCTAAGGTGCATTCCTTCGTTTCAAAGGAATAGGCTTGTCTGTTTCATTTCTAGTCCAAAATAGTTTTAGTCTGTCCTCATGACTATTCAGAGGGGACATTTGTTTGTGAATGCTTTTGTGAATGACCATGTTTGATAGGTTTTAGAAATGTAAGTGTGTGGAGGGGATGAGGGAGGCTGAGGAGTTTTGTTCTGTTTCCTGTTTAACTTATGGCAGAAGTGTCTAGAGCCTCGAGCAGGTGTACCATTCCGTTTCTGTTCAAATTTGAAGAAATGTAGACAAAAGGGATAAAGACAGAAGAAAAATTGAGGCACCAAGAGGTGAATTTGACTAGGTCAAAATCACATAGCAAATGAATTGATAGCCAAAAAAGGAACCACAGTCTTTCTAGCCCAATTTGGAGCCCCATTCTTTTGCTATGATTTCAGTCCAAATGCTGGGAGCTAAAGAATGAGTTGGTTATGATAGAGAAACCTATATTCTATGAAAATCAGAGAACATGAGTTTTATTACCACCTTGGACTGCAGCCCTATAACAAAGGCAAAGGACTTGGTGATGAATCTTCCCTTCCTTCCCCAGCAAGGTCAGAGCTCCTCAGCTGAGGAATGGAAGACACTTCTCCAATTCCCCTATCCCAACAACTTACTAAATAGAGTGAATAGCATCATGATACTTGGTTGTATCATTATTCTTTACTCGGTGTTACTATCTGAAACTTTCATTATATTATTACTCATTTTGTCTGAACCACTTGTAGTCAGCAGTACACAATTTCTGTCCCTGGCAGTAGAAAAAGCATGAAAACTTTCAAGTACTAACTGCTTCTGTTATGCTTTTTTTCCCCCATAAGTTTTTTTTTGATTAGTTGGAAATTATTTGGAACTGGTTTGGAAGAAAAACTTTTAAGTCTGGCAGTTACTGAAAGATAAATATTTAAAGTTCTTGAAGTTTATAAAATTCATGTGAAACAACAAAATTTCTAGGTTTGCCAAATTTAGAAGTTCACGCAAGCAGATTCAGTTGTATCAGTGAAGTAAAGCTACAAATGAATAGGGGTTGAATGAGACTTTGATTATATTACTTTAACATTCTAGGTTACTGTTGGTTATACCACCTTCATTTTCATGAATTGCTAAATTGCAACAGCATTTCATCATGAGCCCTGTTCTTTTGAATTGGGGATTTGATAAGTCATCTCTAACTGAGTTAAATTGCTGGTATGTTCAACTTGCTGACTATCATATGTCACTTTCTGTAGTATTTCCCTATCTATCGATAAATATTTAAGATCGTGAGTGCTATGCGATTCCTTAGCTTGATTTCTTACAGAAAGAAACACAGCTGTACCAAATTCTGAACCTTCTCTGCCAGTATCAGCTGTATCTGGAAGAGGAGTACAAGTCTTAAAACTTAAGACAATTTGTTATTGCAGGCTTCATGAAGACTGTCTTGGCTGAATGTGGTATAAGCCCTAATTAGTCCTTCCCTGCCATGTTATTTTAGAATAAAATCAGTCATAACTTCACTTTATAGCATTGACCAGCATCCATGTAGCACTGAATTAGGAGTAGGATGTTGTGTGTCTATATATAGTATATCTAGATAGATAAGGGTTAAAGGGTGATGTTCAAGTTAGTGTGAAGGTAGGATACAAAGCTGCATGAAACAAGTTCTCCTTAGTTCTGCTGCATGTGGAACAGCTTGTTTTGTTCTTTGTATCTCCCTGTATCAGGGAGAGAAGCAGAGAAAGTGTCTTGGGTCATATCTAGAGCTTCTGATGATGATGCCTTGCTTCTTTCCATCCCTGGCAAAATATTTGGACTCTATGAAGTGTGCCGGAATTCTCGGATTACAGGCTTAAACATTAGTTGGTTTTAAACTGTTCTGGCAATACTGGGACACCGCTTTGAGAGGGCAAACCTTGCAATTTTAGGCTACTTTGTTATCAGGAGGTACACTTAAATAGCAAAACAGTTGTGTCGTCGTCATTCCCCCCCCCCCCCCCCCCCCCCCCCCCAACCTGAAGCAGTTTTACAGAGCTGAAATACAGTTTTTAAATTCTCACATGCTTTCTTTCTAAAATCTAAAAAATCCCTTCTAGTCTGTAATAAAATTGAGTCTATAATGGAGAAACATTTCTGACCCAAATTATGAAGTTATTCATTTCCATTATTCTGGTTACTTTTTTTACATACAGAGTTCTGCTCAACTTGATGAGGTTTTTTTGCGTTAAACTCTTAAATGGGTGTTAAAATTATAAAAAAAAAATCATTCTCCTTTACATCTGTGGAAGTGACTACTATCAGTTTTCATTGGTAGCAAAGGGTAATTTATAAGGTAAACTACCTTGACTTGCCTGTCTTTCTCTCCTACTGTGTGTGTAGCATTTGTTGCAAAAAGCAAGTGCTTCAGGTTTTCACGATGTTGAAAACTTCCCAGCACTCAGCTTGAGCAAGAATGAATTTTGTGGCACTTGCAAGGTGAAGGTTGGGAGATGAGTTGACTGTGCAATGGAGGAGTACAATAGCCAACTTTGAGGAGGAGCAGATGACTTAAACTGTGGATTCTCCAACAGTGGCTCCCCTCACATTAAAAATCTTCAAGAATCATTGGTAGATACTCACCGTTGTCATTATCATCTGTGCCATCCATGGTTTAAATCTGCTTTCGCCGTCATGTAAGGTAGAATTGGAAATGCTGCATTGTGTTTCCATTTCCAACATGATAATGCTGCACTATATTCTTGAAATCTTTCTTTAGTTATCTTAGAATATTTAAATTGCAACAATGTTACCCTCTTATATTTAAAAAAAAAAAATCTGGATAGCATGAATTTGTGTAAGTTGTATGTTTTACTGATACTCTAAACTGTTTCGATCATATGTATAACTTTCATTAGTTTTTACTCTGTCTGGGATACCCACTGAAAATTTCTATTGCCAATGACTTTCAATTGTGTAGTCAAAGTATGCAAGTTTAGTCTTTATTTTTTTCCACCATAAATTCCTCCCAGCTTGTAAAATCTTGAGTTGCATTAGTTTCCTCAGTTTTGACTTGTGATCAGGCAGCTAGAACTGTGTGAGTTCTCATTAGTGTAAACTTCATGATATGTAAAATATGTAGCCTATGCATTATGGTCTTAAAATAGTACACAATAAAAATAAAACATTCATTTTGCAAATTATCAAAATGAAAAATATAGACTGTCATCATCCATGATGGCATACTTTTTGCATATAGTATGTATAAGTTTAGATGGTGAGAGGATGTGGTGGGTTGACTCTGGATGGATGCCAGGTGCCCACCAAAGCCGCTCTATCACTCCCCCTCCTCAACTGGACAAGGGAGAGAAAATATAATGAAAGGCTCGTGGGTCGAGATAAGGACAGGGAGAGATCACTCAGCAATTACCGTCACAGGCAAAACAGACTCGACTTGGGAAAAAAAATTAATTTAATTTACTACTAGTCAAATCAGAGTAGGATAATGAGAAATAAAACCAAATCTTAAAAACACCTTGCCCCCCCCACCCCTCCCTTCTTCCCGGGCTCAACTTCACTCCTGATTTTCTCTATCTCCTCCCCCCGAGCGGCGCAAGGGGACAGGGAATGGGGGTTTGGGTCAGTTCATCACACATTGTCTCTGCCACTCCTTCCTCCTCAGGGGGAGGACTCCTCGCACTCTTCCCCTGCTCCAGCGTGGGGTCCCTCCCATGGGAGACAGTCCTTCACGAACTTCTCCAACATGAGTCCTTCCCATGGGCTGCAGTTCTTCACGAACTGCTCCAGCATGAGTCCCATCCACGGGGTGCAGTCCTTCAGGAACAGACTGCTCCAGCGTGGGTCCCCCGCGGGGTCACAAGTCCTGCCAGCAAACCTGCTTCAGCGTGGACTCCTCTCGGTCTGCAGGTCCTGCCAGGAGCTTGCTCCAGCACAGGCTTCCCACGAGGCCACAGCATCCTTCAGGCATCCACCTGCTCTGGTGTGGGGTCCTCCATGGGCTGCAGGTGGATATCTGCTCCACCGTGGACCTCCATGGGCTGCAGGGGGACAGCCTGCCTCACCATGGTCTTCACCAGGGGCTGCAGGGGAATCTCTGCTCCGGTGCCTGGAGCACCTCCTCCCCCTCCTTCTTCACTGACCTTGGTGTCTGCGGAGTTGTTCCTCTCACATCTTCTCACTCCTCTCTCTCTGGCTGCAACTGCAACTCCCCTGTAACTTTTTTCCCTTTCTTAAATATGTTATCACAGAGGCGCTACTGCTGTCGCTGATTGATTGCCTCAGCATTGGCCAGTGGCGGGTCCGTCTTGGAGCCGGCTGGCATTGGCTCTATCGGACATAGGGGAAGCTTCTAGCAGCTTCTCACAGAAGCCACCCCTGTAGCCCCCCTGCTACCAAAACCTTGCCACGCAAACCCAATACAGAGGATTAAATCCAGTTTACTTGAATTATTGTTTTAAAATGTTATATTAGTTACTGTTTTTAAATGTTATGTTATTGGTTTACTTAAAATTTATTTAAAGTTACTAAAATGTTTTAAAATGAAAGAAGTGTGTGCAAAACTAAACCGAACATTCTCAAGGTAATGACAGTCATTTCTTGAGGGAGATTCTACATGGAAACAAAATTCAGTCCACACAGATTGAGATGAGGGGACAGGCCTTTAGAAGTTGCTGCAACAATTGCAGGAGCTAAGAGGGACAAATGAGAACCAGTGTTATAGGGTCTAAAAGTTTGACTGCTTTTTGTTTAGTCCTCAGTAATCTGGTAAAGAGGAAAAACAAAATTATCAGTCTGTGCTCATTATTGGTCAGTTCTGTAGTTTCTTACAAATTGTGCAAAGTATTGCTGAACAATGTCAAAAACACAGAATAATTTGTAAAACATTCAGTTGTGTCCACAGGTAAAAGAAAATGTTAGTATATCTCAGTATCTGTACAGGTAGTACAAAGCAGCAGTCCAGCAGTTGAGAGTGTAATTCTTTGCATCCAGAAGCTCTGTAGCTATCATTTAAAATTGAATCCTGGATTACTGAGTAGTTAGCTTAAAAAAAACCCCCAAACAAAACCAAAACAAAACTATATAACCACAGAATTATTGTATGCTTCAGTTTTGCATGGGCCAGTATTTGTTTAGCTTTCTGAGGCAGAATTGCAACTGAAACCAGTAGGAGGAAGTGTGCAAAATAAGTGTCAGAGAATCATGCATAGTTTTTATCTTGACTACTTAATACAAACAGACATTTCTTTTTTTTTTTTTTTTTTTTTAAACCCATTTAAACTATATCTGATGGCTTTATCCATACCCAGAGAAGGAGCCAGTGCTGTGATTTTTAGGATAGGCATTTATTAAAACAAGAATCTTGGGGATTATCTCTTCAGAAGATGGAAGGATTTAACATTTTGTTAATCCGTAGATAATTGATACCTGAAAGATGTAGAATGAAGCTTACTGTAAGTTGATCAGCGTCAAACCTGAGGAGACACTTAATTTCCCTCTTTTATCAGATGAGATACGGAATCAATTGGTGCTTTGGTAGGAAATTGAACTTAAGTAGATAATAAAAAATGAAAGGATCTATCATCCATTTCATAGAGGTTTTCAAAGACAAGATTTCAGTTGCATGGAAAAGCTATGATAAGAGGTTCAGTGTCTCAGAAGAAATCTTACACTGAGGTCCTGGCTTTTCATGATTGTTACTAACTCTATTTCAATGTTCAGAAGGATAGTAATATTAACCTGAAACTTCTAAATGCCTTGTATGTCCAACCAGAATTACTGGGGAAGTTGCATTTATCTGCAATTAAAAATTGTGTATCTATTACATAACAGCTGACATGAAGCATGGGACAAAATAATTTTGTACTGTAATTTGTAAAATGAAATAAGTTGAGAGATCCTTTTTGAAAGGCACATTATTATAAATGAGTCAATATCATTAGTCAAACACTTCAATGAGATTCTTTATCTTTACTGGTGTTTCTGCATATTAGAATTTTGCATTTCTTGCACAGTGCTTTCTGTTTTTGTTTGATCTTTGGTGTATTAAAGCCTGAGATCTCATGCACGTTGCAGAAGCCTTTGCCTTTTTCTACAGTGTTTTTGATCTTTGATTTTATTATTTGCCAATATAACCAATGCTCTGTTAAAGTGAACAATTTTATTTTCTAAACCATTGGTGATCAGTGTTTTCATCAAACTACATTTTATTGTGGGGAAAATATTTTAGTGCATTTCTGAGTTGTTTTTTTCAAATTATCTTTAAAAGGTTACTGTTACCTCTTTCCTTTCAGATTACCCATTAAATTTTGTTAAACAATTAAGAAACTGAAGTAGTTCACCAACTAAATATCAACTCTAATTAAGCCAAAATCCCTGTTTTAGATGGAGTAAGTAGGGACATTCAAATTTAAAATAGTGGCTTTGATTCCTTTTTTGCTTTACACATTCCTCCCTCTGTCCTCCTTATGGCAAGCCTTTGTAGATAGTTTTTCTGCTCGCTGTATGTTCTTTTTATACGTGGCTTCGCTGTCTTGATGAAGTTTGCATTGTTGCTTCCCTGCGTAGGGCAAAGGAAGCATACATACTGAGCCTGGGTGCCTCTGGATTATGGCCAGTAATTGTGATGTCATTCTTTAACAAAAAAGGAAATTGTGAGAACTTTGAAGTCAAGTAGAATTTCATGAACTGACAGGAGAAGTAGAAGAATGTATCTTATGATGGATTCTCTTCTTTTAGAAGACTTGCCATGTGCATTTGAAGACACCTTAGATTGTATTTAGGAGACCAATTTCTTTCCTGCATGATACCTACTGCAATTTTTTTGCTTGTCTCTTTGCATAAAGTCTTACTTTAAAAAAAAAAAAAAATATCATTTGCAGTCAGCAAGTTTTCTGAATCAGAACTGTAGAAGGTGTATGTGAATATTTTCACTCAGTCTCATGCTGATGTTTTGAAGAGCTGTGATGTGCAGTACAGGTACAAGGAAGGAAAGATAGCTGCTGGAAGATGTTATACTGTACATGTGTAGAGACGTTTTTAATAGGCTTACATGGACCTATGCAAGTGTGTTTGTGGTGACATGGTAGTGGCTTCTGGAAAGGAGCTCCTTTGTTTTTTCTCTGTACTTGTTGGCCAGAAAAAACTTCAGTTGAATATAGTTTAGGTAATGCGTGTTTTGTCATGGCCTACACTTACAGTTTATTCTCATGCAGTTTTATCTAACGCAGGGTTGCAACACCTTTGAGAGAAGAACATAGGAAGGAATTAGCATGATTTCAGTTAACTTCTGAAGCTAAATAAAAAATAATGAAAATGAAAAACTGATAGTGGATGCACATCTTTTATCACTATCTCCATATAATAATAACAATAGAATAGTTTGGGTTGGAAGGGACCTTTAAAGGTCATCTAGTCCAACCCCCCTGCAGTGAGCAGGGACATCGTCAACTAGATCAGGTTGCTCAGAGCCCTGTCCAGCCTGACCTTGAATGTATCCACCTCTCTGGGCAACCTGTTCCAGTGTTTCACCATCCTCATTGTAAAAAAACTTCTTCCTTATATCTAGTCTGAATCTACCCTCTTTTAGTTTAAAACCATTACCCCTTGTCATATACCCATTTCCATTTCTGAAATCAATGCCAGAAGCCCCCAAACCCATCTTCTTTGGCAGTAAAGATGAGGCAGTTTGAGGCTCTTCATTAGATGCTGGTTTAGAAGGCGTGAGCTCACCTCATAACAATATTTGAAACTGTCTTTCAAGCATTTCCTAAGTAACAGTCATTTAGTTGCAGAGAGGTTCTTTATTCCTGATGTTGTTCACACTCTTTTTCTGCTACAGATTTGTTTTGACTGTTTAAAATATTACCTATTCTAAGAGTTTAGATTTTTAGTTTTAGTTTAGATTTTTTTTTTTTTTTAAATCCACAGAAGAAACAAAACTTCTTTAGCAATTTAAATGAGATACCTAACCCTTTGGTTGGACATGTTAGACATGTAAACCCGTATTCAGGTGATACTGGGTGAATTGCTTAGTGTGAAGACTCATAGCACTTTCAGGTCACTAGGAAGGAACTGAGCCTATTTTTTTCTTTTTTTCTTTTTTTTTTTTTTTTTTTTTTTTTTTTTAAATTTTTCTTCCTGCAAAATTAAACCCTTTGAATTGTGGAAAATATGTGTAAATAAAACCTCAAGCTGGTGGTATAAGCATGTGTTGTGGTTTAACCCCAGTCAGCAGCCGAGCACCACGCAGCCGCTCCCTCACTCCCTGTCCGTCCCCCCCCCCGCTCCCAGTGGGATGGGGAGGAGGATTGGGAAAGAAGGTAGAACTCGTGGGTTGAGATAAGAACAGTTTAATAACTAAAGGAAAATATAATACTAACAATAGTAATAATGAAATATAATAATAATAGTAATGAAAAGGAATATAACAAAAAAAAAAGAAGAGGGGGGAAAAAAAAGGAAAAAAACTCAGTGATGCACAATGCAATTGCTCACCACCCGCTGACCGATGCCAGAGCCGCGATCCATGCCTCCCGGCCAACTCCCCCCTGTTTATATACTGGGCATGACGTTCCATGGTATGGAATACCCCTTTGGCTAGTTCGGGTCAGCTGCCCCGGCTCTGCTTCCTCCCAGCTTCTTGCACACCTGCTTGCTGGCAGAGCATGGGAAACTGAAAAGTCCTTGGCTTAAGCGCTACTTAGCAACAACTAAAACATCAGAGTGTTATCAACATTATTCTCACACTAAATCCAAAACCCAGCACTGTACCAGCTACTAAGAAGAGAGTTAACTCTGTCCCAGCCGAAACCAGGACAGCATGTATTCTCCAATAGTCAGTACACAGATACAATGGGCCACATATTCCAGTTTAAATGCTGCTCTAGAGTGTTCATGTATGGGTAAAGCCTTTTACCTCTCCATCAAAAATCATCCTGTGCTGGAAGGGATAGAATGTCTAAAGTTCTTGACATCTACACCTGCAAATAGATGTTAGTGATTTAATTTATTCCAGCTATATTTGTTTAGTTTTGTAATTCATTCCATTTAAATGCGAGGTTGAAAACCTTTTATTTTTTTGGGGGGGGAAGTGTGAATATGATTTTCATGCATCTTTAGCATGCAACATGGAAATGCTGAATTTATTACTGCTGTCCTGTAGTGTGCACCCAACAGAGCCCCACAGCATCCTGTGCTTTTCCGAACATACCCCAATCCCTGGTACAGCAGTGTTCCCTATAGCCTTTTGCATTACATAGTTCTGCCAGGCTGCAGTCATTATTCACAATCCTTTCCCTGTCCCTCATGGATGTTTGGAAAATCCTTATTATATGGTACATGAATTTCATGCTTGAAGCAGGGGTGGAGGACAGAGAGACATTCTTAAAGTTACCTTTAAAATGTTCATTTGTATAATGACAGGGTGTTTTGGTTTGATAGTCAAGGAAAAATATTTTTTGTTCCCTGTAATTTCTCCAAGAAATTAGGGTGACATAGGATTGGTGGGGGCTACCCAGATCATCAAGTTTAGCTCCTGCAATAGCTATAATGATACAGTGGTTGTCTATCTCAGAAGCAGCCACATAAAATTCACTGCATGTACCATTTTAATTTGTCTCATAATTTCATTCTGACAGTATTACCATACAGACAGTATTACCACAGTATTAAACAATTGGGGATGCAAGTATAAAACAGTGGATAGAGAGGTGATGGATGGCAGGGTATTCTTGTAGGGGTTTTTTTTGCACTTTTAAAACTTATTTTCCAGCTCTTCTCTGTAAGAGCACTGCCCTTGCTACTTCTTTGCTGCTGAATTGTGTGTTACACAGGTATGAAAGGTCCTGACTGGTGGTTAGTAGTTCCAGTAGCTATACCAAAACTGTTCTGTGGACCAGTAAATCTGTTCCTATTGTAGCTGATTGTTCAAGACACATTTTCTTTACTAATTTTCAGGGGGAGTGGAAGTTTCTGTTTTGGGGCAGAATATTTCAGTATGTATTTATCCTTCAAGTTTTAAACAATCTATTGTAGTACATTGCTGTACCCTAACAGTCATTTAATAATGAATTTATGATCTGGTAATTCTTGAAATTAAATTATGTGAAATAACACTAAAAAATTACAGATTTAAATGCAACTATATGACCTTTCCATTCTTAGCTCCTTTACTTCAGTAATGTGTAATATTTGCTTTTCTAGCTTAATAACGAATTAAAGCAACACTATTAGCTTTTAACCCTTTTAATTAATCATCTTTCTTGTTATGGAATAAGCATATTGCAATCCCCAGCTGCATTTCACTTTTTACCTAAGTGGTTACCTCTACAAAGGCTTATCTAGAGACACACTCTCTGTATATACTAAATTTCTCCTCATGGTTATAACTTTGTTTATTTTGGCCTTTTTCTTTCTTTGCTTTGTAAAATTAGATTTCCAAATGGAAAGCAGTATTTCAGATAAGGAGACAATATTAATTTGTCATGTAGTTTACTAAGATGGAATATGCACTAGAAACTTTTGCAGACACATTTGTTATGAATTTATATATGTGTGATGTTTTCTTGGTGGTCCTAGTAAAGGTGCAGATTTTGCTGATGGGTAATTTCTGTCAGTGAATTGATATAAAAATATATAAAAAATGTGCTCTTAACAGAAGTTGTTGAACTAGGGAATTGTGCTTTTTTTTTATAGCTAAAAGCTTAAATGCTGACTGAAGCAGTAATCAGAGGAAAACTGATTACTTTCTGACTGCCTGCTTTTTTTTTTTCTTTGAACATTTTGTAATGATGTATCTCTCTTCCCTAGTTTGTATTTATTTGTGCTAGTTAAAGACTGGGAAGTTCTGCACTCTTCAGCAGTGGACTGTGAAAGAGGGAAATGTCAGATTTTAGCAGTGAAGGACAGGCCATTTCCTCCTCACTTTAACCCTCTAATCATTAGTTTATAGAAATAACTTAGAGTCCTTCTGATTTTTATTATTATTATTCTTTTGTATTGATCTCCATCTCTCATTCTGCTAGTTTTCTAGTTTTGGAAAGACATTTAATATTGAATGATGCAGTTAAAGCAAGATAAGGAAGCAATGTGTGGCAGATTTTGATAATGCCTTTAAAAGTATTGCTGAGTTCCTGATAAGTGTCTATGCTAAGCTCTGATCATTTACTCTTTCTTCAGTTTTTGTGCCTTAATCAGCTTTTAATTTATTTGTCTCCCTCTGCTTGGTCACCAGTTTCTATTACAAAGTCTCTTACAGGTTGTTCTAGAAACCATTTGAAATCAGTTGCATGTAAATTATATATTCACAAGCACCATCTCTAGTCATACTTCTCATGCTTACATAATTCTTGCAGTTAAAATGCCATGACTTGGAATCTTCGTGAGTTGTGGAGTTTGGTTTCTTAGTATCATAGTTGCATGTTTATTAGTTTTATGTTTTAATGGGTATTTAAACTGCTTTTTCAGATACTGAAAGTAGGACTTGGTAGTATAAAAATCAGAAGGTCATTTAGTGCCTTTTTGAAAGAGCTATGCAGTTTTGACCACTATGCATCCCTTGAGAGACCTGTTCTTGATCATTTGCATTTTTCAGTTTGTTCTTTGATCTTCAGTCCTTTCAAAACTGTCAGATGAATGCCACCAAATCCTTGTCATTAATCACACTGCTTGAAGCAGCTCCTGCATTTTGGATGGACTCCTGTATTTGACAGTAAAATGTGCTAAGAAGTGGGAAACTGTCTTACAGTTCTTGTCAAGACTCTAATGATGGTGTGAAATTCGGATAGTAATTAAATTCTTCTGTACCTGGAGATGTTTTTGATTTCCTGATATTTCTGTATAGGACTCATCAGTGCTGCTGTTATCTAAAGGCTATAAATGTATTTAGATGTTTTATATTATTCATAGAATCGAGGATTTAATTTAACTGCCTCCCTCTTCTTCATCACCAGTTTCTATTATAAAGTCTCTTACAGGTCATTCTAGATACAATTTGAAATCTGTTGTATAAAAGTTATATACTCAAAAGCACCATCTGTAGTAATACTTTTCAAGTTTATGTAATTCTTGGATTTAAAAAGTTGGGAAGAAGTACCAGCTGAGGCCTTCTTTAGACAACTAGAAGAAGCCTCACGTTCCCAGGCCCTGGTCCTCATGGAGGACTTTACCACCCTGGTATCTGCTGGAGGGACACCATAGTAGGGCACAAGTAATTCAGGAGGTTTCTAGAGTTTATTGACAACTTCCTGACACAGGTGACTGACTGGCTGATGAGTGAGATGCCGTGATGGACCTTGTCCTTACAAACAAGGAAGAACTGGTTGGGGATATAGGTTGGGGCAGCCTTGGCTGCAGCAATATGAGATGGTGGAGTTCAGGATCCTGAGAGGAGGGAGCAAGGCAAATAGCAGGATCATAACCATGGACTTAAGGAAAGCAGGCTTTGGCCTGTTCAGGGGTCTGCTTGGAAGAATCTCTTGGGATACAGCCCTGGAGAGAAGAGAGATCCAGGAAAGGTGGTTGATTTTTCAAGGATCACTTTCTCCCAGCTCAAAAATGGTCCATCCTGACATGCAGGAAGTCAAGCAAAGGTAGCAGGAGGTCTGCATGGAGACCTGACAAAATTCAAATGTAAAGAGGAAATATAGAAGTGTAAGCAGGATCAGGTCACCCAAGAGCATGCAGGGATGTCTGAGCATGCAGGGATGGGGTTAGAGAAGCCACATCCTATCTGGAGTTGTGTTGTGAAAATGTGAAGGGCAACAAGAAGGGTTTCTACAGGTACATCAGCAGCAAAAGGAAGACTAAGGAAAATGAGGACCCACTGCTGAATGGCAATAGGGACCTGGTGACAAAGGGCATGAAAAAGGATGAAGTACTCAATGTTTTCTTCGCCTTGGTCTTAACTGGTAAGACTGGCCTGCAGGAATCCCAGGCAATGAGGCCAGTGGGAAAGTCCGAAGCAATGAAGACTTACCCTTGGTGGAGGAGGATCATGCTAGGGAACATTTAAAAAAACTGGACATGCACAAGTCCACGGGACCTGGTGAGATACATCCATGAGTGCTGAGGGAGCTGGCCAATGTCATTGTGAGACTACTCTCAATAATCTTTGAAAGATCAAGGTGATCGAGGGAGGCACCAGAGAACTGAAAGAAAGCAAATGTCACCCATATTTCAAGAAGGACAAGAGGGAGGATCTGGAGAATTAAAGGCTAGTCAACCTCACCTCGTATCCCTGGGAAGCTGATGTAACAACTAATCCTGCAAACTACTTCCAAACACATGAAGCACAAGAAGGTGATCAGGAGTAGTCAGCATAGATTTATGGAGGGGAGATAATGCTTAATAAGCCTGATAACCTTCTATGATGAGATGACTAGCAGCATGGATGAGGGCATGTTCATTTTTTACTTTAATAAGGCTTTCAACACTGTGTTCCATAACATCCTCGTAGACAAATCAATGAAGTACAGACTAGATAAGCAGACAGTGAGGTGGATCAAAAACTGGCTGAACTGCTGGGCTCGAAGCATTGTGAACAGTGGCATGAAGTGCAGCTGGAAGCCAGTCATCAGTGGTGTACTCCAGGGGTTGATACTGGGGCCAGTACTGTTTAGCATCTTCATTAATGACCTGGATGATGGGACAGAGTGCACTCTCAGCAAGTTTGCAGACAAAATGGGGAGGAGTGGTTGATACACCAGATCAGCGTGCTGCTCTTCAGAGGGACCTCAACATGCTGGAGAACTGGGCAGACAGAAACATCAGTCAGTTCAACAAAGGGAGATGCCAAGTTCTGCACCTGGGGGGTGGATAACCCCATGCAACGGTACAGACTGGGGGACAACCAGCTGAGAAGCAGGTTGGCAGAAAAGGACCTGGGGGTCCTGGTGAATACAGGGTTGAACATGAGCCAGCAATGTTCCCTGTGGCAAAGAAAGGCAAACAGCATCCTGTGCTTCATTAAGAAGAGTGTTGCCAGGAGGTCAAGGGAGGTGATTCTTCTGCTCTAGTCATGAGTGGTGAGACACATCTGGAGTGCTGGGTTCAGTTCTGGGCTCCCTAGCACAAGACAAACATGGACATACTGAAGTGAGTCCAGCAAAGGGCCATGAAGATTGTTAAGGGATTGGAGCATCTGGTATTTGAGGAGAGGCTGAGAGAGCTGGGACTGTTCAGCCTGGAGAAGAGAGGGTTCAGGGGGATGTTATCAATGTGTTAAGATACCTGATGGGAAAGCAGTAAAGATGGAGCCAGACTCTTCTCAGTGGTGTCCAGTGGCAGGGCAAGGGACAGTGGGCACAAACTGAAATACAAGAAATTCCATTTAGATGAGAAACTGTTTGGCTCTAAGGGTGGTCAAACATTGGAATATGGGGGGTTGTGGAGTCTCCATCCTTGGAGTTATTCAAAATCTGACAGGACACAGCCCTGAGCAACCTGCTGTAGCTGATCCTGCTCTGGGCAGGGGGATTGGACTAGATGGCCTCCAGAGGTCCCTTCCAGCCTTAACCATTCTATGATATCTTTTTTTTTCATACATAACTCCCTTAAGACAGAAAAATGTACTCATGTTGTGCATATCATCACAGCTGGTAAGTGCCAGCTATCTGTTACAGAATTCTTTTATAGCATTACTTCCTGATTTCAGTAACTTATCTTTCACATATATTTTACTGCCAGGAAATGCAAAATCTGCTTCTTGTCCCACATATATTTCAGAAATGGCAATTTATTGCCTAGATACTTTATCACCCCTTTACTTTTAAGGCTCTTGCATTAACATATATAGGAAGCTTTATGGGATGTAGTGTTTTTTAAAAATATGTCCTTTCACATGTGCTAATTTTACTAATTAAAAATATCTTTTTCACTCCTCTTATTTTTCCTTGGAAAGCCATTAAGTATTCAATAAGTTACTGGGGGCTTGGTTTTGTCTGTGTTTCTGCTTTAGAGCTGCTTGTGCAGTGTGAGAATATAAACCACTTTATTACAAAGAATATTCTTACCATCATAACTAAATTGCTGCTGACCATCTGTTTCCATTGGATCCTTCTGAGTCAATAGCCTCTATCACAAGTTTCTTTAATGGGATTTTGATTTAAAGCATCAGCTTTAAAGTTTTTAGATGTGTTAGTGGAAATTGTGATGACCACTTTCTGCCACAGAGGAAAAACAGTGCTTTGAGCTTAAGGGCCACATTCTACCATCCTTACATATGCAGTCTGCATTGATACTTCATTATAAGTAATAAACATGATCACAAGAAACTGGATTTAGACTTATGTCTGATTTCACTATAGCAGAAGATGTATTAATTCTAAAAGGAAAACACACAGTTATAAAAGATGGTACTGATAACTCATGAAAACTGAGAAGAGTTGCAAAGTGTTTTTCATGAACAATGCTGAAAAAAACATTGCTATTGAACTGTTGAAACTTATCTTGGGTTTTGTTATATTTCATTGGAGCTTAACATTTGATGAAAATTCTGCTTTATAAGTGGCTATACTCTCTAATTTTTGTACTTACTGATATAGTAAGTATAGTCATTCTTGATTTGGGAAAAAAAGAAGATAAGCTAGGTCTCCTAAATGCTTTTCAAAGTAGAGCTATGCCCTAAATGACTACAGAGGGAATTGTCACTTTGGAGACTCGTAGTGTGAACCTTTCCAGTTTCCTCAAATTATTATCTCAAATTGATTTCCAGCTAGAGTTTATTCTTGTATGATATGCAATGGAATTCAACTTTCCTTTAATATTAGAAACCCTTTTTGTCCATTATGTATTAATAAGCAGTGAGGTCTTTCTTACTAAATTTACTTCAAAAGAGGTAGAAAAACATAATGGAAATTTTATGGGAGTGATTGACTGCTTACAGCTTTCCAAGATTGCCTGTCTCACATAATATCCTGGACACTGAAATAGCACTTGTATAAGAGGTTTTGCATGCTTTGTGAAGGCTAGATGCCAAAATTGCCTTCTGAACTAAGAACTTGGAATCAGCTCAAGAGCTATAGCAAGTCCCAGTCCTTTTTCCATCTAGTTTCAAAATCTGTGGTGAGGAGTGATTCTGAAGGACTTTCTTCCAAGAGGAACTGAGGTCTAGTAAAGGCATTTCTAAGAACCAGTATCTTAAGAAGTTGTTTTTGTGTATGTGGGTTTTTTTTTGTTGTGGGTTTTTTTTTTTGTTTGTTTGTGGTTTTTTTTGTGTTTTTTTTTTTTTTTTTTTTTAAACCTAGGATGCACTTTTCATCATCATTCAAGCTTTGGATGATGTACTGTCAAGTTTTGTGTGACAGATAACAATAATTTCCCTTGGGAGAAGGTACTCACTTGCGAAGTCCTGCTGGAAGACTGAATTGAATTGAGGGAAGTCAGTAAAGGGAAGTCAGATGATCATTACAAGCAGCCATATACATTTCTAAAACAGTTGCAAAAGCTGTGACCATTGCTTTGAAGCCAGCAAAGAAGTTTCAGGTGTGTCACATGCAGTAAAAGGTACTTTGGAAGAATTGAGCAATTGGCCAAAACATTTTGTTCCTTCAAGGCTTGGGAAGCAAACCTTTTGCTTGGGAATCTGTATGCTGAGTGTTAATAATGGTTACTTCAGCAGTTCAAAGGCATTGTATTTTGTGATCTTAGGGAAGGGTTATCAGAAAAGGAGAAATCTTAGGAACAGGTAGATTTTCATCTTTATCCAATGGTGCACCTTATTGGAAATGGTTCAATCTTATTGGAGCTCTTCATTTCTCTTACCATTCATAACAAAGTTGCAGGTATTGTAGTTAAGATTTTACCCTTTTTATTATAATTTCATGTTTGCAAACCGTATTGCATATTCTCCAAAAGAAGAGAAACAGGAGGAAAGTAATAGAAAGAAATAGCAGATGAAGTAGTTAGCTTTGATTAGATAGTGATTGATAACATCTTGTAATGGTAATGTTATGTTTAAGTTTAAGGCTCAGCTTTGTAGTACTATTCAGGGTAGTTTATTATCAGTAAAACTGTGCAGGTGTATTAAATGAAAGTTTAACGAAATAGAAGTTTTATATTTAAACTATTGTAATGCAGACTGACAATTTAGTATAGTGCACAACTATTTTACTATTTTTTTTTTTTTTTTTGTTGTTCTCCAATTAGAAAGGGCATGGCTTTGCTGGTTGGAGATGTATTCTTTGGGGATTAACATACCTGTTTTTCATCCTAGTTGAATAACTGTGGTGGTTGTTCTAAACTATAACTACCGTCTAATTGGGGAATTAGAAAAGTTGGATCCTTGGATCCAGTGTTTCCAGTTCATCCACTTCATCTGATTGCAGAGAGCTTATTTAACCAAAGGTCTGCATATTTGTCAAAGCAAGAATAGGAAGCCCGTGGCTCATATTGAGTACTGGCACTTAAAGCTGGAAGCTGAATCTTTTCCAGTTCCATGAATCTGTGAATAGAATAGTGATGACTTTGTTGCTTCCACTGACCACATAGGAAGAAATGCCTCTGTCATTATGGATACTTCTAATTTTGTTTAAAAAGACCATTCCAGTTGGAGATGTTGAGTTACCCGTTTCTTTTTGCAAGATGCATTTAAAAAGCCTCTGGTAGTTTGTGTTGGGTTTTTTTGTTTGTTTGTTTTTGTTATTGTTCTTTCTTACAGTAAAAGGGATTTTTTTTTAAATACGTCTATTCTGTGTACATGTCAACTCTCTTCAAGCAAGTAACTTAGTTTCTGCCTTCCATCAAAACAATACACGAATAGGAATAAAAGCCAAAAGTAAAAACTACAACATGGAATAGCTTTGGGAAATGAGTAAACTTAAGTGTAGACTTAATTCTTTGCAGAATTTAGTGCAATTTCTGGATTACTGATGCTCTTTTACCTTGTGATGACTTTTATAGCTGTATGTACTCTTGGCGTGTGGTTATGTGTTAATTGTAACTAACTTGGTCTAAAGAGGTTAGTGTGGTGAACTTCAGGGAAAGTTTTTGCTTTGTTACTGTCAATGTCAAGATTAGAAATGTTAGATGCAGCTTTCCTTGGGGCCTTTGTAATATAAGTCTCACTATTTTTATTTAAAATTAAAATGGAGAAAATGCCTACTTTTAGAGGAGGAGTTGAAAAAAAGTATTCTGCAATTGTTGAAAATATTAATTTTGTTAATGTAACATTGCTCAATGGTTTGTTTACACTTTTATCTTTGGAATAGGGAGCCTCAGATTTTGGGAAATACTTTCTTCCTCAGTTTAATAAAATGTTGTCTAAATGGCTGAATTGTCTTTGGATTAATTTTGTTATAGAGCAAGTCAGGTAGTTATATGCCATGTATAGTAAAGATTACTGCTAAAGAAAATAAAATATGTAGTCAGTTTGAGTACACAGATTTTTTTTATTATTATTATTTTTATTTTTTTCCCAGTTTCTGGGCAACCTGATCTTGGTGTCCCTGCTTGAGCAGGAGGTTGGACAAGATGACATCCAGAGGTCACTTCCCACCTCAACCATTCTGTGATTTTGGAAGAAAAGCAGTGAGATACGCAAAATCATGGATGCATGTGCACATTAGTAGTCTTCTATTCCTTCCTTTACCCTCAAAGTGTGTGTGTGGGGGGGGAGAGAAGGGAAAACGAGTATATGCAATGTCTCTGGTATTTGTTGCCATGGACTATCTACCTCATTGGTACTAAAAGGCATTGTTCAGTGTGGTAGAGAGTAGTTGCAGTGTTAGCTTGATGGTAATTTTTAGTCCTGTCAAATTTAAAGTGACTTGTTTTCTGCTGTTCCTTGTGTTGCATACTGAAAAGGAGAGCTCTACAGAAATATCTGCATGGGCAGACCACGTTTTATGGAGGAATGGGATTAATACATAAATCATGGACATGAGGAAAATGATAAGTAGTTGGGGCAGGAGAAAGGCAGGTCAGGAAAAAGTAAGACACTGTGGTGTGCCTTCAGTCACCTAAAAGCTGTGTTTGTAAAAGTTTTGGGAAGTGTAACTGTCTTCCTTTTGACTCATTTGTCTTTGTGCTGTCCGCTGAGTCAGCAAAAGCCCTATTCCGTAAGAGGATGGGAATCCCAGTTGTAGTTACTGATTGCATGTGTTTAAACTCATTCTTCCATCTTCTTCCCCAGTCTCTATACGTGGGCATGCATGTATGCATGCCCACCTGTCTGAGGAACTGAGCTGCTGCTTTCTAACTCTGTGACTCAGCCTCATAATTGGGAATTGTGAAAGACAGCTGGTGAAACATAGACCTAAAGGAGCAGAATAAAAAGACATGAAATTTAAAAAAAAAAAAACAACCAAACAAAAAAACCCAACAAAACAAAACCAACCCAAAAAAACAAAACAAAACACCCCAAAAAACTTGGATGGGAAAAAGGGCAGTGAAGGATAACTTGGTTGATAATCACAGTAAGTTTCATAGACTGTTCTGTAAGCTCTTTGACCTTCTTTGTCTCCTCTAGCCTTGTGCCTTCTAGAATTGCTGTGGAAGGAGGAGGTAGCCATTACAGAAGTGCTGTGTTCTGTGTTTTTCAAAATAGTCTGCAAATGAAGTGAAAACTTTTAGCACAGTTCCTCAGTGGGAAAGTTTCTCAGCTTTTTGTGTCATGGATTATGGTCCTGCTTTGCTCTTTTCAGTGAAAATAAAAACCAGTATTGATCTCCCACAGTCTAATATCTTTATATGACCTGCAGTGTTTTTACTTGGTCTCCAGTGATATGCCTTGGTTTTGATGTTGTTCTCCCTCTAGATTGACAATGGATCAATCTTGAAATGTCATAATGAATCTTCTGTTTTCTTTTATTTGTTCTACCAACTTTTATTCTGATTGATAAGTTTATACCAGAAGTTATGACAGAAATTTCCAGTGTGATACTTTGAATTTTCCCTATTTCTTGGAAAACCAAAATTGAAGCTAGATCATAGACATATTATTTGTGTTCAGCTGAACTATTTCAAGATGTGTGACTGACTTTGTCCAAGTAATTAGAAATAAAGGGATTACTCAAATCTTGTCTACATAAAGGCACTTAAGGCTTTTAATGTAAATTAACAGGAAAAATTAAAGTGGTTTAGTTGAGCTACATTAAACATTTGAGTTGATATTCTCATTCAGAATTAGTAGCTTGAATTCAGTTGTTTTTATTTTACTGTAAAATTAAGTTGAATTGAATGAACTCTATTTAATTTGAAGAAAATTTCCACCTGGTTTGAGGTGGTTAAATCTGTTAAAGAAAAAAAAATCAGATTAGTGTTTTTGGGAATTTCTATGCATAAGGATATTTTCTTCAAAGTAATGTTCTTCATTGTACTTGCTTTCTACTAACTGGTTTGTGGTAGTCCTTTCCACACAAATATTTAGCTGTTGTTTTGCTCCAAATTATTGCTTCTACAAGAATGCTTTCACTGTTAATAGCTATTCCGTATTCCTTTGTATTGCTGCTGGGTTTGATGCCTTGTAGAATTATTCCTGCAGTACCCAGTGGAGGTGAGCTGAGAGTTTTTAACACGGGCAGGTCAAACATTAAAAATCCCCAAGCCTTTTTGTGCGTGGCCATCATAATTTTGAGATTCGACCTGATTGTTATTGATGGAACATTTGTTTATGCTGTGACATTGGTAATTTTGGAAAATTTGAAAGTTGGGAAGTTTAAGCTTGACTGAAGTGCCTGTGAGCAGCTTTGCAAACCAATTGCTGCAATTGCCAGGTAGCTTTGGTTTAGATTTGTGACATCTGCAGCCTATCAAGAGTAGGATAAGGAAGATGATCGGTAAGGCGAAAGAGACACTGCTTTAGAGAAATGCTTTTCTTGGAACTCTGTCCCTCTTTTCAGCATGGTTTGCGAGCTTAAGAAACTTCTATTGCGTTTGTGCTGCAGATGTAGGAGAACCAGCAATAGCAGCAGAAGTTCAGGATGACATAGGACACTTTCCTAGGTAACTGTATGAATCCTTCCCCAGACCTACAAAGTCCATACCCCAATATAATAATTTTCCTAGCTATTGAGAGATACCTGATTGTTACAGTCTAGCCCCAGTTGCTCATGGTGAGCTGGTCATCATTTGAACTTAGTTGATTAACAGTAATTCCAACACAATACCTCTAGATGTTGTGTGCTGTATGCTTCAGGGCTTATTAATAACTTTGAATATGTGTGCTTTCCCAGCTGTAGTCTCCATTTGTTTCCTACGCTACGTCTTTGAGTTCATTGTGCTCCAAAAGTTTAGCTGACTATAATCTTCATATGAAGAAAAGCCTTTAGTCACCAGACTGTGTGTGCAGTTGGGAAAAAGGAATATCTTGGCTGACTAGTGATATTGTTTTACATGCTTGTTGATAATCTCTTTATTTATAATGTTAATAGGAATGACTACCTGGAAGATAATTAAAAAAAAAAAAAATGCCATAAAGTAAAGAGTCAGGGACTCCTGACACTAATCATACTTTTGTAGTCACAAAATCATGGAGCTCTACATTTTTAGGATTGCTAAATAGGATAGCGTGTGCCAAAAAGTTTATGTAATCCTGAATTTTAGAATATAAACACTAACTAAAATCAGTTATTGAGATGAAATTTTTCATGTTTGAAGTATCTTACACAATTATTTTATTTATTAGACACTAACACTGCATTTATTTTTTTTTCAAAGTTACTTTTGCTCTCGTGTTTAATCTTTCCAAGCAATGTGTTTTTTCAAGATGTTATTAATCTTAATTAAAATGTTAAATTCCATTGATTATTTTGGGATTTTTTTTTATAATGTTAGCATACTTTCCTTTAGAGAGAGTATATCTTATCTGTACGTTGCATGAGCAATATAAACTACCTCTTGTAAAATGAACCAAACAGAACAAATTTTGGATAGTGAATGCTATAAAATTACAAAAATAATTGCATTACCAGTAATTGTGCAAATGCGTACAATAGGGCAGTACAACCAAAGCTCTTTATGTGGTTCTGCACGTAGTTGGTAAAAACACTGATTTATTTCATCATTTTCTGCCTAATGATCATGGCGCTTGTTTATCTGTAAGTCCCTCCATCTAATAATTTTGGAAAGCAGCTAATTTCAGTTATATTTTACAGGGTGAAAGTTTCAAGACAGTTTAGTTTGTGAAAATTGGTTGTTGGATAGAGGAGATACTCATGTCCCCATTGAGGAAGAGGCTGCAGCACATGCCGTCTCTCTTCCATCTAGCAGCTCAGAGGTGTGGGAGTGGATTTGATGTGAGGGGAGGAAACTGAGTGTGTTACAGAGGGCTGTTGTAGAGCCTTTGGATGGAGGAATTGCATCATTGTGGTGAGGGGATGAGGGGGAATAATACACTAATCTAGAAGAAAAGCATCTTAACCACCTACAGTGCTGTACAGCATCTCTCTTAGATGTGCATGGAGCTTAAGTTGAAAAACAGGCAACAAGATTAGGACAAAAGGGAATAACATATCACAGGTCAATATTAATTCCAATATAAAAAGGCAGTGAGCCGCTTTTGAAATGCAACACACTAAATCTGTTTATATAGAATTTTCCATTGGCATTTATTGTGGATCTCTAAAGAAATGTTATAGTTGTGCATCTGTTTTCTTAGGGTGTATTAAAGCAGCTTAGAGGTATTTTAATTGTTTTTCAAAGCTGAAAAAGAGGCAAAAATGGTGTGACTGCAAGACTTGTGCAAAATCAGCTACTGCCTCAACAGGTATATTTCTTCCCAGTTTTGTTTTATAAAGGCTATGAATCATCTGAGAGAGTTCAAGGACAGAAGTGCAAGATTAAAAGTTGGAAAAGACTCCTGAATTAAATAGATTTTGGTCCAGTGTTTAGTCACTAGGTTTTCAGCCTGGTTAAGATCCAACCTAATTAAAGAAAGAAAAGTCTTTAAAATATAAGTAATGTAAGTACACAGTTGTTTTTAGAAAAGGGTAACGCTACTACCAGCTAACATAAATGAGACATTCAAGAAAAAGTTGAAAAAAAACCCAAGTTACTACTTCCTCTCTCATGTCACAACTATTTTGTTACCAAAGATGTATGTTGCAACCTAAAGTGCTCTCCATTTGACAGAGCTGACCTACCGAACCCTTTTAATTGCTCTTGCTCTTCTACACATCTCTTAGATATTTCCTTTCAATAAAATGAACTGTATCTAATATCAGCCGCTGCTTGTGTACCTGAGCAAGCAAAAGGGCTGTGCTCACCAAAAAGAGCACAATTACAGATGTACTTTCTTTGTTGCAATAAAAGTTGCATGTGGAATATGTAGTGCAGATGGGAAATAAATGTATGAACTACTGAAGTAGCTTGGGGTTTTCCCTTTATGTTTGAATTTCTCAGCTATGCTTAATATCATGACTGCTTCCAAACAAAGTTAGGTTTTTACAGTTTAATTCTATGTTTGCTTCTGCAGAACAAAAAGAATTCAGTAGCTCTCAGTAGTGTCAGAATCTTTGACGTGGAGAGGCTCATAAAGAGGATATTTATTGTTTAAAAAGATGTAAAAGGAGCAGTAATAAACTCCCTGAATAACTAGATTCTCCCTGACAGAAGTTTTAGCTGCTTTATTTTGTAGAACTGGTGAACATAACTACCCTACTAAGGTATTTCATGTCTAATAGCTATTAATGTTATTGTGCCTGCAAAAATAATGTGTATTTTATATAGCTTAACTTTTTGAAACATACCAGTTCTTTGGTTTAGGTTTTGCTACCTTATCAGTAGGACTTGATCTTGTATCACTTTTCTAATGAGAAGGAGCCAGTAGTATCTTATTTTGGAACCAGGTGCAATATTTCTGTTCCATTCACTTAAATTTAACCCCCGTGTTTTAAGAAGACAACTGAGCTACCTAACAGTAAGGCTCTTTAGACAGATTCTGTTTTGCATTAGTTCTCTAATGAAATAGCAGGAAATACACTTTCCTGTGGAACAGTATTCTTGGTTATTTGCATATCTCCATTGATGCATTGGGCATTTTCCTTGAAAATCAATAATTCTGAGACTTGCATTTTCTTCTTTGGCTGAAATAATCTATACTTGTTGATCATCACAACACTTTGTAAATATAATTTGTTTTTCTGCAAATTTTTGGGACAGGTTGTGTTGCCCTAATGAATAGGCTTTTACTTGATGCTTAAATGTCTTATTTGTGTATGAAGGACTTGATATGGGCTCATTTTAAAGAGTTCTTAGTGCTAAGGCACCTGAATTAAATATTTGAGATGTTATTTTTAAGTGGAGAACACTGTTTATAAGTGCTTTTTAATTTTTATATAAAATGAATAAAAAGGAAAAGCTTCCTGTGCTTACAAGAAGGAAATGGCTTTAACAGAAAAAGGTACTAATGCTGTTGGGGACCTATTCCTTCTTTTCAGGAAACTGTGTTCTAATGAATTTTCACCCTTTGTGATTGCAAGGTAGCAAGAAAGGTAAACATTTCCTGCTAGACATTCATGTAGTGTAGATCAGGGAAGCTGCATACTACCCATAGGTATCTGCTATCTGCACATGGCTTAGTCTGTTGTTTTTGTTTTGGTTTGGTGGTGGTTGTTGTTGTTTTTTGTTTGTTTGTTTTTATGTTTTTGTTTTGGGTTTTTTGTTTGTGTGTGTGTGTTTGGGGTTTTTTTTGTGATGATCCAATTGTGTCAATTCCTCTCCTCCCCCAGGAAGAGTTATTACAGGTGCAAAGCACAATTATGCTTTGTTAGTTTACCCTGGTAGAAACTGTGCATGCGCTCCTGAATTAGGGGGCATCTTTCCTTGAATCCACAGACCTCTCATGCTGTGTATGCTTCCACCACCTTTACTGGGGTTTCTCTTGCCATTTACTGTGGTGTCACTGCCACTACTAGCACATGGGCAGCAGAGGCATCGGTGTCATTGTTATCGAATAGAACAGCAGAGACCAAAGGAATGTGGCAGTAGCTACAGAGGAAGAAGCTGATTGCTCAAAAATTTTTTTCTAAAGGTTGCTTTATATTCAGAAACAACTTACACTTGGCCCAGTACAGTACTTTTCGCTAATATTTATTTTCTTACAGTAGTTGTAGTTTGTAGTGATTTGAGCAGCTACTATTGGAATAGTTTTAGGAAAACACATTATGCTAATACTGGTTTAGAAATTATACTAAATAATTTTTATCTCAAACTTTTTAATTTTTCACTTGCTTTGTCAGCATTGCTCAGATTCCGCTGGCTGATCACTTTATGAACCAAGCATACGGATTTTACTAGTACACTGAATTTCATCTGGTTTTGTGCTTCTGGGATTTCTATATCTCTATTTTCAAACTTAATTTTTTTGTAGCCAGTATTGTAGAAGGTGAAACTATTCTGTATATACTGTGAACTTCCTGGTTTTATAAATGCTGATGTGTTTTCATGGGCTTTTATCGTTAATAATGAGTCTTCTGGATTTCTGACCCCCTCCTTTCTCTTTGCCTCCCCCACATGCTGGCCCCCCCCCCCTTTGGTTGTTAAAGTTAGGTTCATATCAGGTTTCTTGCATTGCTATTTTAACCTTAGGCAGCTGCATCAGTGATTAATTACTGTTCACTTCCAATACTGACTTTTTCTGAGATTGAATTAGTGTCAAGATGCTTTATATTGTGAATGTGTATGCTTCTTTTTTCCATGTAACTTAAGTGTTAGACTATGTTTTGGCAACCATATCTCTTTCTTTAGTATTTTTTAAAATTATTTTTTAAAGCATTTCGTTCTGGAAACTTGTAACAGAAGTACTGTCATTATAACAAACTGTAGCTCTGGTATGGAAACCAGAAATCTGCCCTCTTGTGGATAAATCTGTATGATGTACTCAGTCACGGTATCTTATTTGAATGAGAACTAGAGGATATTAATTCATTCTCTTTCTGCCTCTCTCCCTCATTCTTTAAGTGATTTTTAATTTTTTTTATTTTTTTTTAGGACAGTTTAAGGACTGATAACTAGCAGAGCTTCATGTAGTATCTAACAAGAAAAGTAGTTTATTGCAAAATGTGGAAGCTTAAAACTGCCTATGAGGCAAGGCTTCTTGAATTTATAATAGCATGTTTGCTGTTTTAAAAAAGTCCACTGCTCACCTAAATTATAAAGTAGCTAATAAATGAGTTGTACTGGTTTACTTTGTGCAGCTGCAGAAATCAACTTTGATCATGGTGCTGCAGTTACATCAATACAATGCTACTCAACATATAAGAAATTAAAACCACTTTTTAAAGTATTTTCATTCTAACTAAAGATTTCATAATCTAAACTAAATAAAACATAACTGTATTTAAAGTATTCTATTTAATAGAATGCTTTTAAAAAAGAAAACTATAGACACCTAATACCCTAGCCCTTCTTTAAAATTTAATTTTAATCCACCTAATTTTATCTATAATCTTCTCAGAAATATATTAGGTTAGTCATAAGTTATTTTTTAAATCTAAAGATATAAGTTAAAGAATACCCTGGAGTATGGGGAATGAAACATTTAAACGTACATACTAAATTTCTGAATCCTGAGGTGTGTTACTTATCTTTGCATTACTACTGAGCCTGTGTATTACTGCACATAAACAGATTTTTCCCTTTGTTTTGTTTTCCACCATTCTCATGCATGTACATAGCTAAGCCATGGAAGAACTGGTATTTTTGTTGAGGAGACAAGAATGTATTTCAACCAAGAGGAATGTTTCATAAATGCAGAGCTTGAACCTTCATATGGTAACTAGTGGTCAGAGTCCTCTGGTCATTTCATGGATAGTCAGATGCTGCAATATCTGAAAAAAAATTGCAGTTTGTTTCTTTTTTTCTTGACTTTTTTGTGGGTGTGTTTTTGTTTTTTTGTTTGGTGGTGTTTTGGGTTTTTTTGTTTGTTTGTTTGGTGTGTGTTTGGTTTTTTTTTTGTTTGTTTGTTTGCTTGTTTTTCTTCCCTGGTTGTAGTCTGTCTGTCTCTTCACTGAGTGATCGCTGATTCTTTACCTAAATTGTTCACAACTTTCATCCTGTCTTCCTCCCTTAATTTTACCCATGCCTGTCCATTCTTTCTAAAGAGATTCCCCCCCCGTTTCTACTCTGCCATTAACCCAGTGCTATGGTGAGAAATGCAGTATATATAGAGGTGAGTTGTTGAGAGGATCCGCATGACATGGCCCAAACCTTGTGCCACTGAAGGCAGTCAGTATTTTCCATGTCCATGTTATGGACTGTTTTACCAACCCCATTGTCCTGGTTTCAGCTGGGATAGAGTTAATTTTCTTCCTAGTAGCTGGTACAGTGCTGTGTTTTGGATTTAGTGTGAGAATGATGTTGATAACACTCTGATGTTTTAGTTGTTGCTGAGCAGTGCTTACACTAAGTCAAGGACTTTTCAGCATCTCATGCTGCCCTGCCAGCGAGGAGGCTGGAGGGGCACAAGAAGCTGGGAGGGGACACAGCCAGGACAGTTGACCAAAACTGGCCAAAGGGCTATTCCATACCATATGGCGTCATGCTGAACAATAAAACTGGGGGGAGTTGGCTAGGGGGTGGCAGCCCGCTGCTCGGGGACTGGCTGGGCATCGATCAGCGGGTGGTGAGCAATTGCATTGTGCATCACTTGTTTTGTATATTCTTTTATCATTATTTTCCCTTCCTTTTCTGTCCTATTAAACTGTCTTTATCTCAACCCACGAGTCTTACCTTTTTTCCAATTCTCTCCCCCATCCCACTGGGGGGGGGAGTGAGCGAGTGACTGTGTGGTGTTTAGCTGCTTGCCGGGTTAAACCACAACACACATATTTACTTTCTACTTTAAAAAAAAAAAAAAAAACCAAACCCAAAAACATCCCCCCCCCAAAAAAAACCCAAAACACAGAACAACACACAACATTTTAAATTTAACATTTTGATAGGAATTTTCTTTGGAACGTTAATTTGCAGTAAAGGGGAATATACATAATTGACAAAAAAAAAAAGGAAGAAGGTAACATACAGAAGTGGCACTTTAAATGTGTAGGTATTATCCATAGCATAAACTTTTTTAATATTACTTTCCTTTCTATCTTGTCTTGACTTCACTTTTTTTATTGTGTATTATGATGATAGCTTTTCATATATTATTCTCAATATATGCTGCCCTTTCACTGTTTTCCTTTCACTAAGGGGTTCTTTGTATCACTTCCTTTGTGCACTGTAGTTTCTTCCTCCCTGGAATGTCTTTTACAATATCCATTGTTTCTTATAAAGCAGCAAGAGGCTAAATACATATATTGGATATGCAAGACCTCCTTTGCACATATGTAAATTGGGTTTCTACTTCTCTGTTTGAACTGCTACACTGATGCATTGTTTAAAAGCTTTCCAATGCAGCAGTTCTTTGATTTCCTTAATTCAGCTAATATTAACTAACAGTTTCATTTTTTTCAATTTAGAGGTAGAAATGCTGTACTACTGGTAATAGCTACTGTACAAAGTTGATAATGTAAAATTTTCTAAATATTGAAAAATGTTGATTCTTCTTGACTAATTGCAAGCTGCTACAATGTATTACTTTTAACTCTTGTTACAGTTGGGGAATGAAAAAACAAAACACAACAAAACTTGTCTGTCAGTCAAGCCATTAATTGTTGCATGCTGTTCTGATGTTTTGTATGAAAGAATGTATCTTTTCTTGAGCTGTCAATTTTTTTTTTTTCTCTAACTGCTTGATGTTTTGAATTCCCTAAATGAGTTTAGTAATGTTCTCAGTGACATCAAATTCGAGTTCTAGTTTCACTGGACCTCAGTCTCTAGTTCTGGAATTGAATCCTACCTTGTTTGCCAGTTGTATAACAGATGCAGTTTTGCTCTCAACACAACAGATGTAATATTTGGACCCAAATATTCCCATGTGGTTTCTTCATATTGTGTTTGTTGTATAAACTAATCCCATCGCTTAATCCCATCAGTCTCTTTGTTTTTTGTTTACTCTCATCTGTTTACCCACATCATCATACTTACAAAAACTTCCTAGTGTAAGAGACAGACTTCTTGAATTGCAGTGCTTAGTTCCCAGCTGGTGCAGGCAACCGCATCCTGTCCCTTATGTAACATCTGTATGATCCATCTTTAAAGTAATGGTGTTGCTTATCTATGCTACTACTCCTAATGGAAGGCTGTTCCAGAAAGTGGCAGCTCTGATGGTGAGAAGCTCAGTTCTGATTTTCTTCTTGCTTGCATTCATGGCCCCCGTTTATTGTTGTGTTAGCATTGCCCTGTAGCATTCTTCCTTTGTAACCTTCTTTGACTGCCTTAGAGAGAGCAACCACATCCCCTCTTGACCTTTGTTTTGTTAGCTACACAAACCAACCCCTTCTACTCTCCTCTTAGAAAGCTTACTCTTCCCCTGACCATCCTAGCTCTCTGCACTTGTTCCACTCTCAGATCTGAATCTTGCCAGTTCGTGTTTCTTATCATGTATCTGTGGAGGTTTCTAATTTAAGTGTCTAGTTTTGGAGGAATTTTCCCCATTGAATATCTGTATAATTTAATTATTGTGGCAGTAATACCAGGAAAGAACTTGCATTAGTAGTGACTGCCTCTGATGTTTACAGCTTTCCCAGGTGATCAGGAAGGGAAAGTGAACAGAATCCCCCCCCTTGTTTCTGTGTTACATACAGGATTTCCAATAATACTGACTAGTGACATGGCCTTAGTCAGCTTTGATGCAGTTTCAGTCAGGAGAGAGATCATCAGACATGACCTTTTTCTTGTACATACAACTTATGTGTGAAAGGTGTTCTTTACTTACCTTTCAATGAAAACTTAAATTCTAAGTGTTGTTAGCTCTTGTGGGTTTGCTGTTGCAGACTCATTGTGGGAAAAGTTAGGTCTGTCTCTCTTTTTTTTTTTTTTTTTTTTTTTTTTTTTTTTTTTTTTTTCCTGAAATTGCTTTTTTATGGAACAGGAACCACTGAAATTCTGTGTATATTGGTATTCATTTCAGGTAAAGAAACTCCAGTATCGAGTAGTATTTGAAACTGCTCTGGGTATTTGAAGGCTGTTTTCTCCTGGATTAAAAAAACCCCAAACACAACAACTCACACAGCATATCTATCTGCAACAGTTTCCTTAACTAGATTTCTGCACCTGTAATGTACTATATTTTTTTTAATAAACAAATGTAATTTAGTGGTGGGAATGAGCTTGTGGCAGGTGTAAAGGAAGTCAACTCATTGTCAGTTCTGTTTAACCTCAGTGTTGGGTGGGGGTTTTTTGTGTGTTGATTGTGTCGTCTCCCATCCCTGTGTGTCCTGTCCTGTGTCCTGTCCGTCCGTCATCATCCTGTCCCCCTCCCCGAAGAATTCAGTTATGTGTAGATAGGGAAACTTTGAAAAGTTAACTTCAGTGGTTCATGAAAACTTTGAGCAGGAAAAAGACTTATAACATTCAGTTTCCTTGTCTTGCTTGGAATCTGTACATATGTATTAGCAGTGGTGTCCTATCTGTTGTCATTGGTGTGGCATAAGAAAGAATGAGATAAAAATTACTAAGGAAATGACAGTGATCTTTTGGTTTATATGTATTGTATATGTAATTTGCAAAAATGTTGGCTTGTAAAGTAAGTGTAAGCAAATCACAATTTCAGAATCTTCAGTAGACAACTTAAATGCTGACAGAAGTCGTCTTTTTACTATTTCATGAACTGTTAACACAGGAGCCTGTCTATAATAGGTAAATGTATATATATCAAGTTCCTTTATTTTGTTTGTCTTCAGAAAATATCATGCTCAATTTTTGTCGTTTCATTAGTATAACAATAGTGGATTATAATGTGTGATCTTTGTAAACTTTTGTTGTTTTGGAACTGCAGTTGAAATTATTGTGATGATTTTTGGGGGGGTTTTGGTGGTGTGGTGTTGTGGGTTTTTTGGGTGTGTGGGATGTTTTTTTGGGGGGGGTGTTTTGGGTTGGTTTGTTTGTTTTAAATAGTGTGGCCTTCCTTACAATTGGGATCTTTATAGTTAGTGAAAACTGGATGAACGAATTCCTTTTCAGTAGTTGAATATAAACTGTGCTGTTTTACAGGAAATAAACGAGCTAGTTCAGTGGTGACTAAACCTTTTCTTTCTGTGGAGTGGGTGAAACAGTTCCTGGTAGTAGTTCGACCAGAGTGTGTTTAATATAAAAGAGATATTTTCAGATCAATTTTGAAATAGCTACTACTTTTAAAATATACTAAGATTTTGTATCTGTCGCTTTGTTTACTACTTGACTTTTGCATCTGTAAATTATTCCTTTTGTTTTTGCTAGCTTCTTATATGAAAAATATCTCCTTCTCCAAAACTGGGAAGTGAATATAGCAGCTAATTACTTAAACTGGTTATGGATTAAGTGCTGTCCACTGCAGTATGAACCAACAGAAGTTTTGTTACCAATTTTTGAGTTGGTGCTGTATAACCTGAGCAAATTTTCTTTTGATTGCCTTATCTTGCATCTTTTTTGGTGAAGGGCTCTGCTTCTGAGACCAGAAGCTTGCCTTTTGATTGCTTAATGCCATTTGATATTTAAATTCTACATTGTTCTACCCACTTTTGACAAAATTTACTTAGTATGCAGCTGAGGTTATGGTCTGTGTTTCATTTATGTTATTGAATTTAAAATTCTTTTAAGTAAACCAAGAATTTTAATTTGGTTTTGTGTTTTTTTTTTTTTGTTGTGTTGGTTTTTTTTGTTTTTGTTTGTTTGTTTGTTTGTTTGTTTTTAGTGCTTGGGAGATGGGAAGTAATGATAGCTGGCACCTGAACTAAAATATCTGTGTAGGCGCTACCATCCCAGAACTTCAGGATGAATGGGGATATGCCTCATGTTCCCATCACTACTCTTGCAGGGATTGCTAGTCTTACAGACCGTAAGTACTCTTTTTTTTTTTTTTTTTGTCTTTGCTATGTTCACTTCTACCTCTTCAGTAAATACCTGCATTTTCAAAATACTAAAAATAGTTTTATTTTTAAAGCTCTTAAAAGTAAATCTGTTCAAAATCAGATTTGATATTAAAAATGTTAATTTTGTCATTGCTCGAATTTTAAAAATATATTCAAACAAAATATGCTAATTTAAACATGAAATGAAATGTAGGTTAAAAAAAAAAACCCTTAAGTAAACCTGAAACATAAAATATAGGAATTCATTGTTTGTTTGGAATATCATTCAGTAACATATCTGGGTACCCCACAAATAAAGAAAAACATATAAATGATAAAATACTTCTCTAAAACATACATCTCATCATCTTCACTGAAGAGAGAGAGAGAGAAGATTAGACTGATGTTCAGCTAGAGAGAGTTGTGGAATATGCTGAATATACTTGAAACCTAGTTCCTTAGTTTTGGACGAAGTACAAAAAAATTGCTCTAATTAACAGGTGCAAAGAATGGTTGCTAGAATGGAAATAAGCAGCTGAACCTATGAGGCTTCTCTCTTGGCTGTTCAGCCTACAAAAGGAGCAGATGAGGTGTGTGTGCCGTCTTTAAATACATCAGGAAGACAAAGTGCAAGGAAAGGAAAAGAACTGTTTACATTAAAAGCTGATACTGGTGCAAAACCAAATGGTTATAATCTGACCAAAAATAAATTTCTAGTGGAAACTAAGAGGAGATTTATCATTACTATAATGAGGTCCTAGAACAACCATTCCAATAAGAGAAGTTGGGACAAAGATGCATCTTGTTTATAAAGTATAAGCAAGAGTTTATAGCTCAGTTGTCTGTCTGAGGATAATTGGACTCAGTGACCCAAGTGCTGCTTCTGAGCTCTTGTTTTTATTATTATACTGTTGAAATTTGGAGACTTTCCAAGACACTGAAAGTATATACCCAGCAATTGAATTTAATTGCCTACAGTTAAAAAAAGCAGATGTATTCGAGGGGAAAAAAACCCACTTCTTCATGTCTTTCTGATATTCTGAAATATCAAATTGGAAGATGCTGCTTATGTATTTATATGTGTATATATGTATCGTTATGTGTGTCTAATAATGGGCCATCAGGATGCAAATCATAAGTTTCTGGGCTATGGGCAGTTTTCCAGCACTAAGTATTTGCAGGTAAGGTTCTAAAGAAGTCAAAATACTTAACTGGTAGAAGTCACTGGTCAGACTCCTGGTGCAAGAGTTTCTTGAAACACTGAACTACCTTTGGTGGAATTAGCCCTTGTGTTAGGTGCATTTGCTTCTTTATCTGTTGTATTTATCTGATGTTTAGAAACTCAGGAGCAGCTGAAAGAGAAAGGCTTGTCACTGCTTCACCTTATTTCTCTCTATGTGAAAAGAAGGTACTGGAATGGACAAGTCCTGTTGCCCTAAAAACATGGAGGACATGATGACTAGAGGCAGTAGAGTAGGCTCAGTTAACTAGCTGAATTTATACTGTTTTAATAAATATACTTTGCTGATCTTGCTAATTTTTCCAAGTTTCAAGGCACATTCAAGGTAATCTAATGCAAGTAATGAAAGCTAGCTATTTTAATATATTATACATTTTTATTTGAATTGCAGTTTATTTCTAAATACAGTAATGATATACATTGTATAGGGGGAAAAAAAACTGGAATTCTGCCCCCCCCCCTTTTTTCTTTTAAAAAAGAATTTCAAAATATAAAAGAGCCAAAATAGTATATTTCACAGTTGTTTTTTTCTGAAGCTATTTCTAATGTAATCAGCCTGGGAACTTGAAGTCAGAGTCAGCTTGTTTTTGTGGACCCATGAAAGTGACTTTCCTACGTAGCAGGCTTTTTGGCCTCTTCTGGCTTAGTCTCATCTCTGTAGCCCTGCCAAATCATCTGGTCAAGGCTTCTTATTTGGTACACTTCATTGTTATGCCTGTGGACCTAAGAATGCCCTCTGAAAGTATAGTATGCTCATTTATAATTTGATTGAAACATTGCAATAGGTGTTTTCATTAAACAAATCTTTTTACCAAGATTTGTGAATAGGTATATTGACTGAATTGACATTTTAGTGATCATTCCAACCAATGATACTAGCCTTTTCTTGATATTACTTACATAAAAATGAATACGACAGGAGAAGAATAAACTGAGAATTTAATTAGTGGCTTAAATTGGTTGTTGGGTTGTTTAGGTTTTTTTGGTGATTTTTTTTTTTTTGGTTGGGTTGTTTTTTTTATCTACCCTCACCATACAAAGTGGGAACACTAATTAAATATGAAGGTCAGAGTAGAAAACTTAAAGTATGTGATCAATGCACTTAAAGTACTGCATGCAGCTACAAGGATTTTGCATTTCCTTCCTTCCCTTTATCCATGCTTTCAGCTCCAAGAGAAAACTGCCATAGCATTAAATAACTTAATACTCTGGAATGTTTAAAAGTATGTTTTTATTCATAGTACTTGCCTTAGCACAGTTAAATATTTACAATAATATAGTAACATAACTTATGGACTTGACTGCATTACTTTGTTTAAAACAGAGTCCAGCCTTTGTGTGTGTGTGTGTGTGTTCATGATTAAAAAAAATCCAGAAATCTTTCCTATATTTCAAATGTAGTTGTCAGGTTTTCTTTCTTAATCATGTGAGGGAGTAAGAAGGTGTCCATCTTTGTATGCTTGTGTTTCATGAAATGATTCTGAACTCCTTTCTGTTTTCTGATAACAGTTTTGAACCAGCTGCCTCTTCCATCGCCTTTACCTGCTACAACAACAAAAAGCCTGCTTTTCAATGGACGGATAGCTGAAGAGGTGAACTGCCTTCTGGCTTGCAGGGATGAAAATCTGGTTTCGCAGCTTGTCCACAGTCTCAATCAGGTGTCAACAGATCACATGTATGTATTTTGAACTTCAGCTATAGCAGATCACCATCCTTATTCCTTGAAATTAAAATGAACTGAATTGAGAAGGGTGTTTGTGAGAATCTGAAAATTAGAACGTGCAGGTTTTTTATTAGACTAGCTTAGCAGATTACCGCTGTATAAGAGTCAATTGTTTCAGTCAATCAGAATGTTAGTAATTGTCTGACAGCCCTTATGCATAACTAATTTTTTTTTTTTTTTAATAGATCTGCTGCTTGTTCCATCCTTGCTAGTTAGGAGTGCAAACTTTGTGGTATTGATTGTGCAGTAGTCATTTTTGTTCCACTTTGGTTAATAATGCACATAGACAAATTATATACACAGTATTACACAAAAAGATACTTTTTTTGAGACACCCATGTAAGACCTATGTCAGTTCTGATTAGATATTGAGCTTAAATATTTTAAGAATTGAACCAGCAAGTATGCTAATGTATTTTCTTTTTGTTAATATATATTTTGTTTTTTCATTTTTCCCTGGTGTCCTTTGAATTGTCTTATGTTGACAGCCCTGTCTTTTTCCTACATGTTTCAATCAATTTTTTTGATCAAATGGAAGTAGCTTTTAAAAGTCCTCAAAGCAAACAATTGCAGGAATATAACAAAAAAAAAAAAAAGGGGGGGGGGGAAGGAAAAAAAAACCAGTGATGCACAATGCAATTGCTCACCACCCGCTGACCGATGCCCAGTTAGTTCCCGAGCTGCGATCCGCGCCTCCCGGCCAACTCCCCCCTGTTTATATACTGGGCATGACGTTCCATGGTATGGAATACCCCTTTGGCTAGTTCAGGTCAGCTGCCCCGGCTCTGCTCCCTCCCAGCTTCTTGCACACCTGCTTGCTGGCAGAGCATGGGAAACTGAAAAGTCCTTGGCTTAAGATAAGCGCTCCTTAGCAACAACTAAAACCTCAGAGTGTTATCAACATCATTCTCACACTAAATCCAAAACCCAGCACTGTACCAGCTACTAAGAGGAGAGTTAACTCTGTCCCAGCCGAAACCAGGACAAAGTGAAAGCATGGATGCATTTATAGAAAATCCATTACATTTTTGATGGTTCGAAGGGAATCCTGTGATGTTAAAGATATGCCAATTTTTCTTTTTAAAATAAAAGATTCTCAAAGTGTTGGGCTGCAACCTGAATGTTATACATTCACGCATATCTTATTTTCACTCCTACAATAATACTTTCTTGATGTTATGCCAAAGCGTTGTTCTTTTATGGAGATCATGATACAAAAGTGGGCATAAGAAACTTTTTATAATAGTCTGAAACTGACAGCCATGTGTATATATAAGTGCTTATTAACAGAAAATAATTTTGAAGGCTAGTAGGAATACTTCTTCCATTCCTTAAACAAGAGAGGAAAAAAAAAAAATAGAGGCAGGGAACAGTGCTTTGCAGACTTGTTTTTTTTCTATATTTTAACAGTAAATTGTCGTCGTTTGGTTTGGTTTGGTTTTGGTTGGTGGTTTTTTTTTTTGTTTTTTTTTTTTTTTTTTTTTTTACTTGACTCATGGTTTCTTATAATTTGAAAATGCATTTGCCTCTTTATTTGCTTACTTCCACAATTCCAGAGAACTGAAAGATAACCTTGGCAGTGATGATCCAGAGGGAGATATACCAGTCTTGCTGCAGGCTATCCTGGCAAGGAATCCTAATGTTTTCAGGGAGAAAAGTATGCAAAACAGATACGGGGTACAAAGCGGTAAGGATTTTTGATTATTTATTGATTGTGTTTTATGTTGTTCTGTAAGTTTAGGGGACTGATACTAACCACAAATATATATGGAGCACAACTGTGATATTCATGCCTTACCTTGTATTTGATAGTGATATAAAGCTGTGTATCTTGACATCTTCTAAGAGTGATTGTATTAGAATAAGCATGGAAATAAACTCTACCAGGTATTTTTGTAAAAAATAATGTTTAATTTCACTACAAAGTTTAATTTCTAGGATGAGTGATTGGATTTTATTTTAAAGTAATTTTATTTGAATTTCTTTATGGCTAGGTTCATATATTTGTCTTAGTAAATAATTGAAGTTGGGAAAATATGCCTTGATCTTACTGAAAATCTGTACGATTATAGTGTATCATTGTAGTGGTAGTTCTTAATAGTTCTGGGGTAAGGAATAAGGTTGAATGAACCATACTTAACAGCTCCTCCCTGACATTCCTCTTCTCAGCAATTTGTGATGCCCTATAGATTTTACTGTTTTGACAGCTAATTCTTTTCTGAGGTTTAGCGAGATATACTGCTGGATAGCAAAGATGGAGAAGGGGAGAGACCAAGCAAAGGATTAATCAGACAGATTCTATTTGTAGATCTGGAGACTTCTTCATTTGCACCTGAAATCTTTTCTTTAAATACTAAACTATGAAATGAGTAGGAGAATTTCCAGAGTTTTTGCAGTATGAGGATAAAGCTTTGCTAGCATTGTAGAGATATAGATAAAAGTGTTACTGGAGTCCACAGGGGATAGAAAGTGTAGGGTGTTTTTGGAGGGGAAAAAAATAATAAAATGAGATTATTAAGTTCGTTCATCTAGGCTAGCGAGTAAAAAGCCATACAGTATTTGAAAAGAACTTGCTAAGGACAGAACATGTAATGTTCCTTGAAAGAATGCAGAAATTTCCTGGAATGAAAATGTGAAAGGCAGTGCTAAATATTTAGTAGCTCATTGATACATATATCCTGAAATTTAAGCTCTGAAAACAGTCTCCAGATTCTGGGTTTGGTGGTAGCCATGGCAGAGTATGATTTTTCTAGCTGTGGGAAGAGTTGTGACTGTCCTGCTGGTTTTTGCAGAGTGGTTCCACAAAGAATCAGAGTTTTCCACCAGTTTTGTAGAGTAAAATAATTTTTTGCCAGTGCAAAAGGGAGACGTTTTTGAAATTATTTGTTGCAGCAGAGGCTTTTGAAAGAAAGAAGATAAAGTGAGTTAATTTCTTTCTAATTTTTGCTAATTCTGTGCTTCAGAGGGGGAAACACTTTTGCAGCTTGATTCAATAGGTTAAGAATAATCCTTAATGAAATAAAAGCACCTCTATCTTTAGTAAATGTGCTTTGGCCTATGCTTGAAGGAAGGTACTAGTACAGAATTAAAAACAATTCAACATGAAACTTAAAAGAATAGTTGATGTTATTTTAATAAAGTTAACAAAGTGGTTTCAGAGAACCAGAAGATATCAGACTTTAAAACTTCCTTGAATATTTAATTTTATGTTACATAATTCTGGATACTTGTACCAGTGCAAACATTGCAATGTAAGTGTGAAATCAGAAAAATTGAAAGAAAGGGGGAAGAGGGGAAAAGCATAGCTGTAGACCAAGTATTTTGAGAGGAAGAAGGCCTTGGAATGAATGTTTGGAAAAGCTAGGCAAAGTGTGACTTCATTTTCAATGGAAAAAGGCCACACTCTTACCTGGAAATAGGGGGATCTTTAAGCTAGATGCTAGCAAATTGTGGTAGCCTTATTAGCTGTTAATACATCCTATTCAGATCTCCAAGGCCGAAGGAGGATATACTGATGTGTTCTGGCAGCAAAGGTTGGGTTTTCTTCTGTTTTCTGAACAGATTTTGTAATCTCTGTAGAGTCATGATTTGTAGAACAATTGAGGGTTTGGTAGAGATCTTATGTAATACATTTTGCCAGCTAGAAGAATGAAATTTAGGCTCTTTTCTAGTATTTCAAATTCATCTCTTCTGCTTTCCTTACTGTCTTCCTTCTGAATATTGTCCTTCTGCCTTCTGTTGAGTCCAGCATGCGGTGAAGTCAGCGCTGGGTACTGTGACTCAGTATTTGTAATGCCCAGAATTGAGAAGGAACGAAGGCAGTGGGACCCCCTGTCTATTTACTCAGCCTGGGGTGGGACTCTGCACCATGATCCCTTGAGTGTCAGTTCCAGTGTTAGTATGGACAAACTGAACTCAAATTCATTTCTCCTAGCCTTCTTTTCTAACGTAAGAACAGAAAGACCACCTGGCTAAAGAATTACATTAAACGTGGAATAAAATTCTTGGTTCAGTACAATTTGTCAGGAAATAAAGGCATCTTCAGAAAGCTAAATATTGTGTTTTGAATACTTGTGAATATAAGGTAAAGCACAAGCAGAATTCTGTGCTGATGGTTTTTTCCAAGGTCATATTGATTTCTAGCTCAACACTGTTTAGAGCAAGAATCGGTTTTAGTTATGATGAACAAATAGTGCAAGAAAGATGTATTATGTGGACACTTTTGCTTTGTGTCCTGGGTGCGCACACACACACACCCGCCACCTCCACCCCCAAAAAATTGCTGGCATATTTCGTTTCAGGTAATGCAGCAGCAGTGTTCAAACTCTTATTCCCTGTCTTTTGATAATAGTCCCATTGTTGAAACAGTCTTCATACAGATTAGATTTTTCGTTAGATTTTTCAGACTGCTTTCTATTACTAGGTTGTCTGAACAGACTGAGTCACATCACCATGCGGCATCAGGCCTAACTTGTACAAGGGCAGCATGTTAATTTTATTTTAGACCTTTTTCATCAGATGACAGAGAAAGTTGTGGGTGCCATCTTTCAACTACATCTGTCTTGCATCTTATAGTGTATGAGTGGACTACTTTAGTTTGAGTTTTCATAATAATTTTTTCTCTTTTCCCTCTCAACACTTTGGCTTTGTCTTTCAGCAGATATGTGTTGGAAGATCAGCTAAAATGTATTGCACTAGGTTAGTATTCATAGCATAGCTTAGGGTGCAGAAAGGACTTAAAATTCACTTTAAACTATTTACCACAACTTGTGCATTTTTGAGGATTAAGATCTTATGCATCTTTCCATAAACGTCAATTACTTAGATAATTTTTTCATTTATACAAGAATTCAAGTGCACATGTGCCTGTAAAAGGGAAAAACTTTGTAGATGTACGCTTTCAATAAGAGTGTATATTTAACTGAAAAATCACCTGTTAGTGAGTAGTCCTAGCTTAAGCATGCATGATGCTGTAGTACAGTTTAATCATACAAGACTTTTTCTGTGATCTTGAGCTGTGTTTTTACGTAGTGAGTTCTTTGGCATTTAGTAGGAATGCTAAAATGGATTTATGCGTATCACTTTTTTCCAAGCAAAAAAAATTATAGTCAAGACTGGGAGTATGTGTTAAGGAAACTCATTCTAGGAATGTTATTACTAGGATGATGTTTTCTCAAAACTGAACATTACCAACAATCAAAATTAAAGTTGCATTTAAAAGAAATTCTTAAGTATTTTAAGGTATGGAAATGCACAGTGGAGCCATAAATCAGCTGCTTAGTGATATGACAACAATGTAAAAAATGTACAAGAAGATATTTTAGTGTTAATGGCCACAGACTAATTTCAACTTCTTTTTAGACTAAATGTTTGGGGCTTATTTTTACTCCTTCCTCATTACATCATTACTAGGCAGATTTGTTATCTGTCTGGAAACTTTGGAGACACTGTTGTGGTGGATTGGTTTTTTTGTGTGGGTTTTTTTTTTTGGGGGGGAGGAGGAGGTGTTGTGGGTGGGGTTTTTTTGGTTTTTTTAGGTTATCTAGATTGTGTCCCCCATGTCAGGGCCCCCCCCCCCCCCAACAGAGATAGAGAGGTGAGAACTGTTTGTCACAGAATAAGTTTTAGGGTTTTTTAAATAGCATTAAAAATTAATTCATTTATATATTTTCTGTCATTCTTTTAAACCAAAAACTACTGCATTTAGGGTTCAAAACGTGTTTTAAATTTAGGGAGGAGAAAAATAGATATGTTTTTAAAGTATTTTAAAAGTGCAGTCTTTGCTTTAAGCATAAAATGAAACTTCATCTGTACAGTTCATACTCATATGGCCACATTCTGTCAGCTTTCTGTACATGAATGTTAAGGGTTAGTAGTTTGACTAACTACTACCTAGCTGTGGTGAGAGTGGCTGTGAGAGGTGAGCAGGCAGTGGGCATGCCGGGTGCTGCCTCCAACACAAAACCCCTGGAGTTTCCTCCTCACTTGCCTCTGTGCGAGGCAACCAGTGTCCATTTAAACAAATTTTGCAGGAGTTGGAGTCCCCTTCTGTTACTCTGGACAATGAAATGTCCTCTGTACTGAAGTATGGAGGTCTCTGATTCCCCCCCCCAGCACAACATGGGACTTTCACTCCTGCTGTGGGCTAGTTTGCCTGTGCTAATGTACTTGGAATGCAGCACTTCATACCTATTGGGAGGTAGTAACGGCTGCATTCCTGGGGGATTATCCCATCTCTTCTCTGCTGGGGAGAGGGGAAGAGAAAAGAGGGTGACAGGGAGGATTTCTGAAACTAGCTTTGCTTGTGTGAATATTGCAGTAATTGAAATCGGTGATAGTAATTCAAGGATTGATGGCTCCCAAACACTCTGGATTGGGGACTACTGTCAGCCTTCTATCTAACCTCTTGGTTTAAAATATTTGCATTACTGATGTGCTTTTACCCACGGCTGTGGATCACTTGCTGTGGCTTCCCAAGCTGTAGTGTGCACGTGAATTCTGATGCTGTTTTAGCTGCAAGACATTCAATTCTGTCATTAAAATCACCTGGTTAAAAGTCATATAAGTTTTTGTGTACCTGCACCACTTCAACTTCCAGTGTCATGTGGTGGTTAGGAAATTCTTTATACTTGTATCGAAGAGAGGGGGGAAAAAAAAAAAAGATCCCCTTTAAATTCTCCCTAATAAAGATGCGAGTTAGTTTCAAGCCCATTGGTACTTGTGGCTTGCCATCTAGTACAACTCCTGAATTTCCAAAGCATGACTGTGGGAATCTACAGGCTGTGGGAGTCTACAGGTGGGATATTGGTGGTTCTTTGCAATTAAAAATATTTCAGCACCTTCTTTGATAACATTCCTTATAAGCGTGGTGGAGGTAGAATAGAAAGCTTTTGTCCCTGGGTAGAAAGGAACCACTAAGGCATTATGGGAGCAGGGAGAATATCTTGCACCGCTCAGCCCAAGATGATTGTTTGCTGTACTTGTTCTAAAAATGGGAGATAAGTTTTCTGTGTTCTTCTGACTTGTTGTGAAGTTTCCAAATCTTTTACTTATTGGCACAATGAGTACTGTACACACCAGTCTGGGGTGTGGAGTATACGTCCTGTTATAAAATGTTTCTATTTACTAGCAGGTTTTTGGCTAAGGAACAGAGGAAGGAACTACCGTTGATATTTATAATTGAATTAATACTGCTTTAGGGAACACTCTTTTTATGTCATGGTGTAAAATGGACATCTTACATGGAATCTAACAGTTGTAGGTAGAAGATGTTAATGTCTGTAAAGTTTATAATCTCTTTGTATATAATAATTTCTGAAATGAGAGACTTCATTGATTAAAAAGGAAATGCATGTAAAGTAATGCTACTATCTTCTTCTTAATAGGGATGATGATGTCACAGTTTAATATTTCTCAGAATTCCATGCGAGGTAGTCCTGCATCTTCCAATTATCAACAAACCACTATCGCACATAGCCCTTCCAGGTAATGCTTTCTTTTAAATGGGGTGGGATAGGCAGCGAACTGCAAATTCTTCCTACAGTGACAGTCAATTCTTGTTGCAAGTATGTGAATGGAAGATGATCAGTGTCAAGACAAATTTTGCATTTGTCTGACAGCAGGGTGAGTTTCTTCAGCTGGCAAAGAAACATCTTTTTGTTAGTGAGTTAATCTTTGTATTCTGACTAGTCATGATTCCCTGCTCTCTCTCCTTCCCATAATTTTGGCAAACTTTCTTTCCTGCTTAAGGAATCCCCCTGCCTCCTGCCACCCCTCCAGCTGTTCTCTACTGGTAGCAGGAGGATAGGAGAGAAGAGGCTATGTGTTCCAGCATGTATAACAGTACCAATGTGACAGGAGGGTGGGAAAGAAGGCTTGTAAAGGCATGGAGTACTGCTGTAACAGTTATACAAAAGGCTGCTCAGAGGAGGATAGGCCCAGTAGTTTGGCCAGTCTTCCAGCAGCTTCCTCATCAACTTTCTGGTTCTTTTTCAAACTTTGAGTGTTGGCAAGTAGCATGTACCTATAATCCAGGCCTTTGTTAACATCATAAAGTACTCTGGACTAGAGGAAAGAGTTCTGCATGTAGTTTCAACTCAGTTACTGGGCTTTAATAGATTTCATCTCCAGTTATTAGATATCATTATTAAAATAAACTTATTTCACTTCAAGTTAGTGTAATTGTTTTGGCAAATGAAATGCTCTGTATCTGCACAAAAACCAGTACACTTTTTTTACTTTTATATCTAAAAGTGATATTGAAGAAGGTTTTTTGAATTGTGAATATTACAATGTGCTAAGTCTTCTTGAAATCCTTGCAAAATCCTTGTGTTATATACTTTGCTATTTCTTTCTATGGAAGCTTACCTTCATAGAGTTGCTATCTAGAACTGAGGGTTGTGAAAACATGTATTGTACTTTCTGAAGTATTTATTTGGTTTATTTTTATTTTGAAAAGCTCATATAAGAATTTAAATTATAATGTACGTGTATTATTGTCACAAGCCTATTTTATGGCTTCCTATCTTTAGGATGAGTCTAAGATAAAGCCAGTGAAAGAATAAGTTGTATTCAGTGGACTTTGGGTCAGGTCCTACCTAACTGCCTATCACATTCCTATATCTTGGCAGTATAGTTCTGTTAGATGAAGTTCTTTGCAATCTTACTGGAAAAATCATATTTAGAGTAGATGGCTCCTTGTTAATCCTAGCGAGCTAGTTGTTATATGATAATTAAACCTTAGCTGTCACTTTCATTCAAACTTCTAGGATTAACTTTTGGAAATTGCATATCTTGTTTTAGTAAATCTGCAGATCTTATTTTGATAAATATTTGTGTCATTGTTTCCTTTCCCTAGGTGGAGGTCTTATGAATGCATTTTATTCTGTTCTTTACTTTTACTAATGCAGTACCCAAGCTGTGGCTCTTAAGTAATAATTGAAGTTGGGAAGGTATCGATAGCTTAAAATACTGCTTTTGAAGGGGTTTCTTGATTGCGTTGGAATTTTCTCTTACAGAAGTTATAATGTTCCAAAGGTATAATATTCCAAAAGAAATAATAAATTTGTCTAAATTTCCTTTTCCAACTTTTAAAAACTTTTTTTATTTTATTTTTAGTCGGTTTGTGCCACCACAGACAAGCTCTGGTAACAGATTTTTGGCACAACAGAATAGTCCAGTGCCTAGTCCGTATGCTCCTCAAAGCCCTGCAGGATACATGCCATATTCACATCCTCCGAGTTATACACCACATCCTCAGATGCAGCAAGGTAAGTCTGTGATGTTTGTTTTATTCTCCTGTCTCATGTCAACTTTACCTTCATGCGCATGTTTCACAGCTCTTTAATTTCTTTGAAGGAGTCACATGCTTAATGCAAATCTTTGAGTTGATAGGGAATTTTTTGGGTATGTTTAAGCTTTGCTTTCCTGACTGTACAGAGTGGTAGTATATACTTTATTTTAAAAAAAAAAAAGGGAAGATGATATAGTAAAACATATGTTCATGTTACACTGCTCCTCCCCTATGTACACCCATTTTGCATAGTTGTCACGTATACATGACAATAGAAAAATCAAACCAAAAAATTTTATTTGTTAGCCATGGCAATCATTTATCTGTACTAGCGAAAACCTAATTTTTGCCAGTGTAACGTAAGTTTTGCTGCCAGCTTATTTAGCCTTACCAAACCTTTGTAGTGTAGACTAGACTAAGTTGGCTAGAATTATGCTCAAGGTATGCAGTAACTGGCAAAAATGACCTTCAGAATGAATGGATTTCTTTGTTCTTCCCTTTTCTGAAAACAATCTTGAACAACATGAACACTGTTAAGTATCTAGGCATTTTTTTTTGGTAAATAGAATTCTCGTTGGATTCTTTTAAATCATCTGTTCTTAAAGTTTAGCAATGTGCTTAGAATTTATATAGCTGTTCTGTATGTAATGCTGTGTGTCTCATGAATACCTAAGTTACTAAATGTAGTGAATACAAATTATATAGAGGAAAATAAAGTTTTCTATAACCTATAAGAATATGATACTGTAATTAGGATAGATGTGGAGAGAAGCTTGGCTAATCTGTACATGGAATTTAGGTTTTAAATCCTCTTGAAAATTCAAATCTTAGATATCTAATTTTATTCAAGGTATTTGTGGCAAAAGGATTCAATCAAGAAAGTTGGATTCTTGTTCAGATTCCAGACCTCTTGCATCCAACTCATTAATATCCACTATTATGGTGTTTTCTGTGAATTTTTTTTAGAGTTAATGACTGTGTGACTATATCAGTATAGTTATTTATATTTTTTTGTATTTCAGCTTCAGTATCCAGTCCTATTGTCACAGCTGGGATGAGGAATCTCCATGAAAATAAAGTTTCAAGTCAATTGTCTGGAAATTCAGCTAATCATCATGCTGATAATTCTAGACATGGCTCAAATGAAGACTACCTACAGATGGTGCACAGGCTAAGTAGTGATGTATGTTACCTAGATCAGTTTATTATGATAAAGCAAATATTTACTATGATAAAGCAAGTATGTGTTTAGCTGCCTTAGAAGTCAGATATTTTACTATGTTGTTGATGAATAAAACCACTGAAAATATATTTTAGTTTCAGATGTGTACACTCAACTGTGCAACTTTAATGTGTGAGTTTTTAATTTTTTCTAGATCTCTCTTTCCTTTGGAACAGTTTGTAACATTGATTCTGATGAAATTATGAAAAGTAAAAAATCTTACTCACATATGCGTTTATTTTAAAGAAATGGTAGAGTGTCTCTGCAAGTATTGTAGCAATATGTTGATGCAAACAATACTAGATTCTAAATAGGTGTATAGTTAACTTGTCTTTCTGAAGATTCCCATAACTGTCAATTAGACTTGACATATTTGAATAACCTATTGGGTAATATAGTAGTGTTGTCAAAGACAGAAATTCCTTTTGACACTTTTTCTTACTGGTCTGTTATGCGCTTTTATGGCCTGGTTTCTTTATAAGACATTTTCCCATAGTGACTTTAGTTCATATGGGAGAAATTCTTGCTGAAATCTTAAATCTAAAGGAAAAAAAAACCAGCAACTTTCTCCCACAGTGTTTTGAACTTCTTAATTTTCTTCTTAATGAGCATCTCATCCTGTGGATGAAGCATGTTGGGATTCTTCTTTACAAGTTTGGCACACAGTCTCTTAACAGCTCTTAAGTGGAGAGCACTTAAGTTTCATTTTTATTTTTTGACTTTAGCTCTTTGAACCGTGTGGTCATAGTGATGCCTACAACAGTAGGCATAACAGTAGTTACAAAACTTCATCAAAACCTGGTGGTAAGCAGGCTTTTTTTTTTTTTTTCCTTTGTGTGTGTGTGTTTTATTTAACTTACAAAAACTGTGGGCAACTCTTGTCTTCCTAAATTAGTTCGTGGAAGCAAAAAAAGTGTTGTATTCAACAAGTGTACTATTAACACCAGGCTCCCTAAATCCCTTACCAGGATTAATACACTAGAACTCCGAGAGTTATTAGTTTTATTAGTCGTCTTTTTTTTTAAATGCAAGAATTATGCTGATTAAAAATATTAGCTAAGAAGTAGTATCCTAAACAAGAAAGTTTTGTAATGAAGGAATCTATCATAATACACAATCATCAGATTTTTTTTCTCAGTCTCTGCTTCAGCAATGCAAATTCTTCAAAATAAGAAGCTGTTCTTGGCATTAAGCGTACATATATCCCCCAACTATGTTAAAGGTACACTTTCAAGAGAATCTTGGTTTTGTTAAGACAAGATTTTTGGAAAACTTTAATATTAGGATAATTTATTTCACAATGTTTAAAGAGGAAGTATTTAAAAATATTCACCCCTAATTTTGTGATCCAAGCAATGCAACTGCATCCTAGTTCATGAGAACTTAGAAATGAAACTCATTCAAAACTGACAGACTATGAAAACACAAAACATACCATAATTGTTCAATTTAATTGGAGAAATACTAAAGATAAAAAATAATTATACCTTTAATAGCTGATTTTAGTAGCTATCATGCAGAAAACAGTTTGAAGAATTTGGATTAATTAAAGTATTGCATCTATGTATGAATAATAAGCTTAATCATAATGTTGCAGCCTTTTCAGAAGCAGTGTGACCTTTGGCACAGATAGTTATGAATGAGGATTATTAAATCATAAAACTTAAAAACTGTAATTATTGTTTAGTCTTTTTCTTAGTTTTAGGATTTTGTTGCTTTAAAAATTATGAATAGTTACAGGATATTGTGTATTTGCAATATATGATTTTATAAAATCAACAAGTGTACCCTTGAAGGCTCACTGTGCATATACTCAATTTAAGGACCATTTTTTGATAAACTTGAGAACATTCCTAGAATATAAGTTCGTGCTTACATTTCACCATTTGATGAAGTTCTGAACTAGGAAACAGTAAATGAGCACTTCTGAAAACTTGTCAGCTATGGTAGGAATGGCATGTGTATCTGAAAGGTCATCTACCTAGTTAGTCTGTTTAGTTAATTTAATAAAAGGCACCTTTGCCTGTGTCCTTGGCAATCATGGGTAGAGGACCTCTCCTGTCCTAATAAAACATATATGTTAAAAAGTTACTAAGCTTCCCCCCCGCCCCCCCCAATATTTGGGTTTTTTTGAGATTTATTGCAATTCAAAGATAAGTCAGGTTTGAAAAAAATCAACTCCATAATTTCAGTGTATTAAATAAACGAATAACTAGTACATCAGGAAATTAATTCATTTTAACTTGCAATAAAACACATGTAAGTTTAAGGTATAGTTCTTTTTATTGCACTGAATCTGAATATTAGATTTCTTTGCACATGAGGCTTTCCTCACGTGAGGCAACAAGTCTTTTTGCAAGCACTGTTGCAAAAATAAGTGTAATTAATAGCACAGCATGAGGTTTAGATTCATTTTGCTGGGGGGGGGGATCGAATAGAATTGTTTTGTAAGTGCCCATGGATGGTGAAACTGATGAAATCTGGTTTCTTGTGGATTTATATTCTTTGCCTTGTAAGCACCTTCAGTCCATAAATATCAAACTTTTTTTCCTTTTCCCTAAGCAGTGTGAACTACGCCTTCACAAGGCGTAACGTGTACGGTGGCTAGTCTACTGCTATGCATGTGGAAATTGGCTGTTTGGCCACTGTCAGAGGGAGTGTGTAGTTGCCATCCATCTATCTCAGCTGCTGCAATGGGAGTGCTACAAATTTTGTTCAGTCCTGATGCGTGTATGCTGAAGGGTATAAATACAAAGTGTTAGTTTGCTTAACTGTAAAAGTAAGATGGCATTCTAATAAACTTTAAGGGTAGGTTAAGTGAAAAAATGGTGAGTTTGTTTAAAAAAAAAATCTACTTTTTATACTCAATTTCTTTCAGTTGGTATTGTATAGAGTTCACCTTTCTGCTTTTCAGCTCTTTACTATGAGTGCATGTAAGAAAAAACTTCTAAATGGAATCTTAATGTCAACCAAAAGTGCTTATTTAGCTAGAAGACATATACATAGATTTATTTTTGTGTGCATGTTCTGGTTCTAGATTCTTCTTAAGGCCGATTGTGCTCTGGAATGTTGCCTATATAGTAGTCTAATAGCAATCTAAATTACAAAGATTTTTATATAAATAAATATTTGTCTAATATTTGTTGTATGCTTTCTCATCCAATCAATTTTATCAGTATATGTACTAATTTCAGTCTTTATTTTATCAAGTGTTCATGTTCATAATGTTAATTTTTTATCATTGTCACTTTAGGATGGCGATCCTTCAATAAGGAATGCTGCATCTTTTTCCTTGAGGTCACCACAGTCAGTCTGCTCTCCAGCTGGAAGTGATGGAACCCTTAAAGGTAGTCTAGCAGTCATATATATATCAATATATTTTCTTCCTAATTTTAAAGAACAGAGAGTTTAAAGAGGTATTTAGTTAGTTCTCCCGACTTCTGTATTCCAATAGTACTAAAGAGTATGTCATTAAGTTTTGGATACAAAATTATTTTGAGCCCTGATCCAGAAGAAATTTCTGAAGGTCCAAAATTTGACTAATCATACTTCAAAACAAAGCTCAAATTCATGGAGGACAGAAGAATTTTAAATCCTTTCCAATATGAGGATTAAATTCTTTATAAGAATGGTTTCAGTTGCTCTACATAAGTAATGGTTTAAAGGCAGCATTATGAGTATTGAACTCTTAACCAGTTCAAAAGTGTTTTAACATGCAACGCTTGTCTTGATTGCAATCATCAAATTTTAAGAACGTGAAATTAAAAGTAGTTCAATGAACACAATATATATAGCATAAATGAAGCCTGAAAACCTTAGCTGTGGAGAAGGAATAGAGTGAACTGTCAGTCAGCTGAGAAAATAATTCTTTATGCTAAAATCTGGAATGCGTACTGCTGTTTTTAATATTATCCCGAAGAAGCAATGACTGAGATACATGAGACTTAGCAAGGTAGGGGTTTGGGCATATTCTTGCTAATTTAGGTTTTCAGTGCTTATGTATTTACATGGCAATAGTAAAAAGATGCAACAGTGCTTTCTTCTCTTTAGCCCTGAAACAAAATTAAGTCTTTCTGGATGGTCAGGTTAGGTGGAGAGGGAGAACAGATGGGGGAGATTCTAGAGAAGGTGAGGGTATTGGGCTTGTGCAGCCTAGATAAGAGAAGTCTTTGGGAGGGGATGGACGGGACGACACACAATGGACGGACATGACCTTAGAGCACTCTCCTCATACCTATGAGGAGATTATCAGGAAGACTTGAGTCAGGCTTTTCACAGTGTTGTAGAGGAAGGATGAGAGACAATGGACTTAAATTGAAATGGGAGATTCTGAATAGGTATAAGGAAAAACTTTTTCACTGTCAGGACAGTTGAGCATTGGAAAAGCCCAGAGAATCTGTGCATTTTCCATCCTTGTAGGTTTTCAAGACCAGGCTGGATAAAGCCCTGCATAATGTGGCCTTGCTCACCCTGCTTTGAGCATGAGGATGGACTAAAGACCTCTTGAGGTCCCTTCTTAACTGAATTATCCTATGATCCTGTGACTGCTAATTGATCTCTGTGGTTCATCTTCTGTAGGCATATACTGTGTTAAACAGTGATAGAAGAAATGTGGCTCAAATGCAAGTGAGAAATACTTGTATAGCATGCCAGCAGCATCAGTATTTTAGGAGGTCTTGTGCTAAAGGACTTGTTGTGAGACTCACATAAATGGCAAAGACTAAATGTGGTTGTTTTTCTTTAACTCAGTACACAAAATCCATGTTTGTTGAGCTTATCAGTTTAACAACATTGTGAATCTAAGCTACTTCCACTCAAATATATGATTACCACTCAGCCAGAAGAATATTTGAATTATTTTTTTGGTTAAAGTTGCTGCTGTTTCAATTGGTTGTCTCAGAACCTGTTTTGAAGGGATACCTTTTCAGATTATTTCTGAAAAGAATCTGATTGTACAATTCAGATTGTAATGTTTCAGCATTAGAGGGGCTGAAAAAGTGCAAGAGGAACTTTTTGATTTATTTACCTGTATGTTAGCTTTACTTTTCTCATTGATAAAGCACACAACTGAAATACTGTTATTAATGGTGCTACCATTTTGCCTTCTTAAAGAGATTAATGAACCCTGATTGAGAGAACCGGTTCTTGATGCTGCAAGAATCTTGCCAGACATTTACTTCCTCTAATCTTGCATTTTAGAAATGTATTGAAGAGGTGTGGATAATTACAGTGTTACTTAGAATATGTGATCCCTGACAGTGAGTTTTTGGCCTATGGTTTGGAGTGAAAGCGATTGGTTATGCTGATAAATTTTCCAGTGATGAACAAACAGCAAGTATCTACGCTGAACTTTTTGTTGCTACTCTCATTAGTCCTTGAAAGTTTGGTTGACAATTCGCAAACTTTGATAAAGAAAATCAGCAAAATATTTAATTGTTTGTTTGGGAGGACAAAAAGAATGGCACTAGAGGTCATTGGTCCAGAGAAAGATCACAGGAAGGATGTTAGAATATCTAAGCTTTCTTATATAACATAGAAATGTGAGGCAGTTACCAAAGGTATGGGTACGGACTTCATTTCTGTACTTCTGACATGGAAGTAGCAAGGACTTCTGGAGACTTGGAGAATGTGATTGTACAGCCTTGAATTACTGTGGTGGGTTGACCCTGGCTGGATGCCAAGTGCCCACCAAAGCCGCTCTATCACTCCCCCTCCTCAACTGCACAGGGGGAGAAAATAAAACGAAAGGCTCATGGGTTGAGATAAGGACAGGGAGATCACTTCACCAATTACCGTCACGGGCAAAACAGACTCGGCTTGGGGAAAAATTAGTTTAATTTATTGCTAGTCAAATCAGAGCAGGATAATGAGAAATAAAACCAAATCTTAAAAACACCTTCCCCCTACCCCTCCCTTCTTCCCAGGCTTAACTTTACTCCTTATTTTCTCTACCTCCTCCCCCCGAGCAGCGCAGGGGGACGGGGAATGGGGGTTTGGATCAGTTCATCACTTGTTGTCTCTGCCGCTCCTTCCTCCTCAGGGGGAGGACTCCTCGCACTCTTCCCCTGCTCCAGCGTGGGGTCCCTCCCATGGGAGACAGTCCTTCACGAACTTCTCCAACGTGAGTCCTTCCCACAGGCTGCAGTTCTTCACGAACTGCTCCAGCATGGGTCCCATCCACGGGGTGCAGTCCTTCAGGAACAGACTGCTCCAGTGTGTGTCCCCCGCGGGGTCACAAGTCCTGCCAGCAAACCTGCTCCAGCATGGGCTCCTCTCTCCACGGGGCCACAGGTCCACAGGTCCTGCCAGGAGCCTGCTCCAGCGCGGGCTTCCCACAGGGTCACAGCATCCTTCAGGCATCCACCTGCTCCGGCGTGGGGTCCTCCATGGGCTGCAGGTGGATATCTGCTCCACCGTGGACCTCCATGGGCTGCAGGGGGACAGCCTGTCTCACCATGGTCTTCACCACAGGCTGCAGGGGAATCTCTCTCTCTGCTCCGGTGCCTGGAGCACCTCCTCCCCCTCCTTCTTCACTGACCTTGGTGTCTGCAGAGTTGTTTCTCTCACATCTTCTCACTCCGCTCTCTCTGGCTGCAACTGCTACTCCCCTGTAACTTCTTTTGCCTTTCTTAAATATGTTATCCCAGAGGCGCTACCACTGTTGCTGATTGGCTCGGCCTTGGCCAGCGGCGGGTCCGTCTTGGAACCCGCTGGCATTAACTTTATTGGACATAGGGGAAACTTCTGGCAGCTTCTTACAGAAGCCACCCCTGTAGCCCCCCCCGCCACCAAAACCTTGCCACGCAAACCCAATACAATTACTTTAAGACTGAACGATAGCTGATTGACAGAATCTGAATGAGGAAGAAGTTTTGTTTGCATCTCAGGCAAATATTTGAGAGATGGCAGAAGTTATATTTGTTCTTTTGGTTGGTTATTCACTTAATGGATAAAATTTCTCTGTTACAGAAATTTTTGCCTCACTTCTGCTCCAGTAAAGGTACCAGAGCAGCTGAAGTTTTATCCAGAAGTTCTAGACTGGTCTTTATCCTTTCTTTTTAATGTAAATTCTATATTTTTAGCTATGCAAACAGAATAGTGGCTCTGCTTTCATGCTATCATCTGTTACCACATATGCTTTCATAGAAAATTCATTTCTATGAATTCATCTACGAAGAATTAACATGAAGTATTTTCCTTCTGTTGAGCTCATAAAATATTCTGTGGTATCCATTACCCAAGATCAGTTACTCATCAAAATCCTTTATCCATTTGTTCTATTTTCCCACTCCTCTGGAATCTCAGAAAAGATTGATTTGAATTTTTTTTTTTTTTAAACTTAAGACAACTTCTAAAGATCTGTATAAGGGAAAGCCTTCCACAATGTTTTTAGTCCATTGCTTTCCAAAGAGAAGAGTTCATATATTTACAGTCCTGTTTCCAAACAGTTTCCTAAACTCCTGGGAAAACATCTGTAAGGAATAGCAACAACCCTTATGAAACTATATAATTTTGCACTCTTTAGCAGAAATAACTTGTATTCCCTCCAGAAATTGTTAATGGGTACTTGATTATTTTCTGAATAATTTGGGAAGATTACTTTTATTTTCTTAGGGATTTATAGGACTTCTCCAGAGAGATTCCTCTATACTTGGTCTTTGAATGTATAGTGGGTGGCAATAAGAATTAGGAATCTTCTCAAATCTGTAGTACAGACTTCAGTGCTCTCAAAGGTACTTGTTAAGAAAAATTATCATCTCACCCTCTCTCCTTCAAAAGAAAGTTGGAAGAAATTTATTCAAAGATATTTTCTGACAGGGCCAAAATAAACATTCATTCTTGTTTCTTTCTTCAAGTCTTAACTTTTTACACAAGGATGCTTCTGAATACAGCAGTTCTAAGCTAGAACAGCCAAAGCTGAGGTTTTTCATGAGGCATTTGAAGCTCTGGAGAAAGTGGTGGGACTCTTCCCTGAAAGTTATTGAAAGGAAAGAGTATGTGGAAAGTGAATACAGTCTGTCCTGGAAAACCTCCCAAATGTATGTTGTTCTTTGTCTCGTATGCTATCCCTTTAAGTTTGAATTTTAAATTAAGTTATGCTCTTTGAAAACAAATGTCAATATAGTCTGTTAATCAAAATAAGTAATAATTTCTTTATATCTAGTACAAAACTTTGGGAAGATTTCCAGAGGAAGATTCTGTGATTTTAGAAAATACAGCAGGAAAGGGCTTGGGGGCTTCCCATCTTCTTACCCTCATGTTGGATGAGCTGTACCAGTATCACTCCCAATAACTTCCCTTTTTTTTTTTTTTTTGTTTGTTTTGGGTTTTTTTTGTTAAAATGTCAGTAATGGAGTTTCCTTACTCTTGCCATGCAACCTGTTCAAATTCTTAGTGCTAGAAAGCTTTTCTCCTAATGCTTAGCCTGAATCATTTTTGTTGCAGTTAGGCATGACACTTGACTTCTTTCCAGTGGGCCAGGAAAAACAATTCACATCCTTTTTTTAATTATTATTATTTTTTATTTATAGCAATCATTTACATATCAAAGAATGTTATCATGTCTTGCACTAATCTAATCTTCTACAGACTGAACAGCGCACTTTCTTTCTATCATCTTTACATAAGTAATAATTTCTGAGCTTTTAATTGTCATCTGAATTCTAATTGGTCTGCATTTGTCTTGATGTTGTACTGCCCTAAGTTGTAGATACAACTATATTTGAAGACTTAGAAGGATGAGTAGTCAGAAAAGTACTGTAGATGACCTTGTATGATACTGCTGTCATAGATGAATATAGCTGCTCTTTGGTGATAACTTAGATTCGTGTTGCAAGCTGTTATAAACATATTGCTGTCTTTCTGTAGAGCTTATCTATCTTCCTCTCATGTTGTTACAGTTGCTCTTTCTCAGATGAATAAAAAGTTTGTGCTGCTTCTTACTGAATTTCTTTTGTTTCAAAAGGTTATTCCAATTAGTCAAGAAAATTGTAAATTTTGATTCTGTTTTTAAAAGCAGTTGTGGGCATCTCTCAAACGCTCGACAACAAAAGCTCGTTACGATCTTTAGATTAATAAAATACTCTCTAATTCTGTTAAATGAAAAGTTATTAATGACAAATATTTTATACTACTGTTCTTAAGACAGTGCTCTGGAAAGCTGCACTTGTTCACCTATATTCCGTTCATCCATTTTTACCAAGAACAACTGATACTCTAAACACAGTTTTGCAATAGGGTATACTGTAATCTTGCAGTATTTTTGTCTAGACCATACTTCCTCAGCTTGTTAGTGAAACTGTTATGAGAAGCTATATAGAAAGCCATGCTAAAGTCCAGGCATGACATTCACTTCTCCTTAATCCACAAGACCTATTACTTTACAGAATAAAATTATTTTTATTTCATGATACTTATAACAAATTCACTTTGGAATACTACCTCTTTGTTATTATCTCAATCCTTATAGAGAAATTGTTCTTCTAGTATGTACTTAAATCATACAGACTATATATAATACTCTGGGCAGTCCTTTACCATCCTTTTGAAGGGACTGTTTTTCCCTTTTTAAATCTCTTGGAGGCACAAATTCTCAAGATGATTATTATCAATTCTGAGATTGGTTTAGCCAGGGTTCCAGGGTGAATTTGTCTGACTCCATTTTCATGAAAACACTCAATTTATGTGAAAGTGGTAAATAGGATCGTATTAAATGAAAAAAAAAAAAAAAAAAAAAAAAAGACTTCCATTTACACACTGTAACTTACAGTCTCATACACTACTGCCAAATGTTTTAAGAATGTTCCTCAGGATCTGCCATCACCAGGTTCTCAGCTTTTTCCAGCAGACAAACATCAGTATGAGTGCAATATGAATACTCTAGTCTTCTCCTTCTCCAGCTTCTGCCTTCAAGAACTTATTTAGAGAATAATTACTCGGATGTGAAGTCTAATAATCCACATGTAGAAAATATGCATTCATTAAAGCCTCTCTTTCAAAAGACTTTTTCAGTAAAAAGTCTGGAATGCTGTGTCCAGGTTTGATGAACAACGATTTGGTACCCACTTAAATAATGTTCTTGGAGTCTCGAGGATCACTTTGCTATGGATTTAAAAAGACTTAGCACTTGAATGTTCCTGATGTTTCTCTCCAGTGTGCTATGAACCAAGTATTAGCCATCAGTCTTCATTTGTTCACTAGTAGTTTTTTTTCTGACTGTCATGCATAGGAAACAATACTTCTGGCAAAAGAGCATGTAGGATGGGTGAAAGACTTTCTTTCAACATCTAGGAACCTTTACCTGCAAGGGATTTAAAGGAATAAGGAGATACTATTTTGAGTGACCCTTTTGAAGTTGTTGTTGTGTAAGTGGAAAGCTAATAATTCTTTAAAATTCTTTAAGATATGTGAATCCTAAGTTCTTGGGAACCTTAATAGTTGGTTTTTAACCATGTGGATCACAACAAAGAATGTGACCAGTGGTGGGACTTCGGTGCATCAGCTTTAAAAGGCGAGTGGTCTTTGCTCTGAAGAGGCTCAGAGATGATCAGAGAAAGTATCATGAATGTTTAAATCAGATGTGAGTAGAATAGAATAGAATATACTACAACAATCATCTAGTCCAACTGCCTGACCCCTTCAGGGCTGACCATAAGTTAAAGCATGTTATTAAGGGCATTGTCCAAATGCCTCTTAAACACTGACAGGCATGGGACATCGACCACCTCTCTAGGAAGCCTCTTCCAGTGTCTGACCACCCTCTTGGTAAAGAAATGCTTCCTAATGTCAAGTCTGAACCTCCCCTGACACAGCTTTGAGCCATTCCCATGTGTCCTGCCATTGGATACCAGGGAGGAGAGATCAGCACCTCCCTCTCCACTTCCCCTCCTCAGGAAGCTGTAGAGAGCAATGAGGTCGCCCCTCAGCCTCCTTTTCTCCAAACTAGACAACCCCAGAGTCCTCAGTCGCTCCTCATACCTGGACATGCCTTCCAGCCCTTTCACCAGCTTTGTTGCCCTCCTCTGGACGCATTCAAGGACCTTAACATCCTTCTTAAATTTTGGGGCCCAGAACTGCACGCAGTACTCAAGGTGAGGCCGCACCAAGGCTAAAGACAGCGGGATAATCACCTCTTTTGACCAGCTGGTTATGCTGTGCTTGCTGCACCCCAGGATGCGGTTTGCCCTCCTGGCTGCCAGGGCACACTGCTGACTCATATTGAGCCTGCTGTCAACCAGCACCCCCAGATCCCTTTCTGCAGGGCTGCTCTCCAGCCACTCCTCTCCCAATTTATACTTGTGCCTGGTGTTACTCTGTCCCAAGTGCAGAATCTGGCATTTGTTCTTGTTAAATTTCATCCCATTAATCATTGCCCAATGCTCCGATCTATCTAGATGCCTCTGCAAGGCCTCTCATCCCTCGAGAGAGTCAACAGCACCTCCCAGTTTAGTATCATCAGCAAACTTGCTAATGGTGCATTCAACTCCTGCATCCAGATCGTTGATAAATATATCGAACAGAACTGGCCCTAGAATTGAACCCTGAGGAACACTGCTGGTGACCGGTCTCCAGCCATGTGTAGCCTTCTTGTAAACTGGAATAACATTGGCTAGCTTCCAGTCAGCAGGGACCTCCCCAGACTCCCAAGACCTTTGGTAGATGATTGAGAGGGGTCCTGCCACAACATCTGCTAGCTTTAGTACTTTGGGATGAATCCCATCAGGCCTCATGGACTTGTGAACATTCAGCTGATACAGCTGGTCCCTTACAATTTCAGTGGCCACAAATGGAAAGTCACTGTTCCCGCAGTCGTGGTCCTCAGACTCAGAGGACTGGGCAGCCCAAGGTCTATCAGTATTATTAAAGACTGAGGCAAAAAAAGCATTGAATGCCTCTGCTTTTTCTTCATCCCTATTAGTCAGGTGACCATCTTCAACAAGTATCGGTCCAATGTTTTCCTTCAGACCTCCTTCTGCTATTAATGTACTTAAAAAAGCCTTTCTTGTTGAAACTGGCCAGTTTCAACTCTAGCTGAGCTTTAGCCTTTCATTTCTTTTTCCGCCTGAGTTCCAAGAGGAGTTCCCTGTTCAGCCAAGCTGGTCTTTTCAACAAGCTTAAAGTTTGCTCTCCTGAAATTCAGGGTAGCAACTCTACTGACCTTTTTTTCTCATTACACCAAAAATTTTAAACTCAGCCATTTCATGATCGCTGTGGCCAAGACAGCCACCTACCATCACATCTCCCATGAGTCCTCCTCTATTCACAAACAGCAAGTCTAGGAGGGCATCTTTCCTAGTTGGCTCCCTGAGTACTTGTGCCAAGAAGTTATCTTCCACAGTCTTCAGGAATTGCCCAGGCTTGCTCGTCACAGCTGTCTGGGAAGTTGAAATTTCCCATAAGGACAAGGGCTACTGATCCAGAGATTTCTCCTAATTCCCTTGTCGTGGTTTAAACCCAGCCAGCAACTAAGCACCACGTGGCCGCTCGCTCACTCCTCCACCCCCCAGGTGGGATGGGGAGGAGAATCAGAAGAAAAAGGTAAAACCTTGTGGGTTGAGATAAGGACAGTTTAATAGGACAACACAAGGAGAGAAGAAATAGTAATAACAATAATACTAATAAAAGAATGTATAAAGCAAGTGATGCACAATGCAATTGCTCACTACCTGGAACCCGATGCTCAGCCTGTTCCCGAGCCGCAATCCCTCCTGCCCCCTGGCCAGCTCCCCCAGTTATATACTGAGCCTATGGTATGGAATATCCCCTTGGCTAGTTCAGGTCAGCTGTCCTGCCTGTGTCCCCTCCCAGCTTTTGGTGAAAATTAACTCTATCCCAGCCGAACCCAGGATATTATCCACCCCTTATTCTACACCATGTATGTCATGCCTAGATCCTACACTTCCCAATTAATCACCACCACTTTCCTTGTCTTTCAGAGAAAGAGAGAGATATATATACACAGATATCATTCACTTAATCTATGGGCCATCCCTCTAACGTGTCCATTGAGTTCATTTAATCCATGACTTTGGGACTCCATCTGTCATAACAGTCTGTCTGGGCAGGAGAGAGAGTGTGTGGTGCTGGATTGTTGCATGGTGCATCTGGAGCTTGCAGCTGGTGTATTTGGTGTGGCCCACGGTCTGCGGGTTGAAGATGTCGATCTTGAGGAAGTTGCTGGGTGCCAGTTGCTGAAGCCAGTTCAAGTTCCATCACTACTGCACTTCGCTCGGTTTCATCAAAGTCCATCCTTCACTGATTTGGGTGATTCTTACTGTAATACCATTGATATGGCATACAGCAACTGTAGTAGTGATGACATACAGTGGCAGGGTTATATAGCAATTAACATAATACAATTTAATTCACTGGCTATTCTCACCTAAAATCAAATCCCCTTGAGGCACACATTGAACTTCCCCGTCCTTCCGCATCACCCACCAAGGTCCTTGAGCAAAAGCAATCCCGCGGATGGGTTTGCCTTTGCCCGAGGCAGGACTAATCCACACTGTCTTCCCTAACGTATTCTTCATGTGCGCTATGGGGACTTTATCCCCTTCTGCAAAATGTGGAAGTTTTGATTGGGCAGGGCCAGCTTGATTGACAGATCCTCTAGTGTTGACTAACCAGGTGGCTTTTGCTAAATGTGTATCCCAGTGTTTGAAGGTCCCACCCGCCCATTACTCTCAGTTCAGTTTTTAGCAGTCCATTGTATCGTTCAGTTTTCCCAGAGGCTGGTGCATGATAGGGGATGTGATACACCCACTCAATGCCGTGCTCTTTGGCCCAGGTGTCTATGAGATTGTTCCAGAAATGAGTCCCATTGTCTGACTCAATTCTTTCTGGGGTGCCATGTCGCCATAAGATTTGCTTCTCAAGGCCCAGGATAGTGTTCCGGGCAGTGGCATGGGGCACGGGATATGTTTCCAGCCAGCCGGTGGTTGCTTCCACCATTGTAAGCACATGGCACTTGCCTTGGCGGGTTTGTGGGAGTGTGATATAGTCAATCTGCCAGGCCTCCCCATATTTGTATTTCAGCCATCGTCCTCCATACCAAAGAGGCTTTAACCGCTTGGCTTGCTTGATTGCAGCGCATGTTTCACATTCATGGATAACCTGTGCAATAGTGTCCATGGTCAAGTCTACCCCTCGATCACGAGCCCATCTATATGTTGCATCTCTTCCCTGATGGCCTGAGGTGTCATGGGCCCACCGAGCCATAAATAATTCACCCTTATGTTGCCAGTCCAGATCCACCTGAGCTACTTCAATCCTAGCAGCCTTGTCTACCTGCTGGTTGTTTTGATGTTCTTCAGTGGCCCGGCTCTTAGGTACATGGGCATCTACATGACGTACTTTCACAACCAGATTCTCTAGCCGGGCAGCAATATCTTGCCACAATGCGGCAGCCCAGATGGGTTTACCTTCTCCTTCAGCAGTTTCTGCAACTTGTCGTGTAGGACTCCATACAGCCGCCTTCCACCTCCGATGCTTTCCTACAATGCAACAGGACCCATCAGTGAACAGGGCATATTGCCTCTCATTTTCTGGCAGTTTATTATACAGTGGGGCCTCTTCAGCACTGTCGTGGTTTAACCCCAGCCAGCAACTAAGCACCACGCAGCTTTCGGTCCTAGCCGAAACCAGGACAAGCACGCATTACCTCCTCCTCTGGTGACACTCCAAAATCTTTGCCTTCTGGCCAGTCCGTGATCACTTCCAGAATTCCTGGGTGACTAAGGTTTCCTATTCAACTTCATTGTGTGATCAGTGCAACCCACTTACTCCATGTAGCATCAGCTGCATGATGTGTAGAAGGGACCCTCCCTTTGAACATCCAGCCCAGCACCGGCAGTTGGGGTGCTAAGAGGAGCTGTGTTTCAGTACCAACCACTTCTGAAGCAGCTCGAACTCCTTCATATGCTGCTAATATCTCTTTTCCAGTTGGAGTGTAGCGGCCCTTGGATCCTCTGTATCCCCGACTCCAACACCCTGGAGGTCAACCTCGGGTCTCCCCTGGTGCTTTCTGCCAGAGACTCCAGGTAGGGCCATTCTCCCCGGCTGCGGTGTAGAGCACATTTTTAACATCTGGTCCTGCCTGGACTGGCCCAAGGGCTACTGCATGAACTATCTCCCGTTTAATCTGTTCAAAGGCTTGTTGTTACTCAGGGCCCCATTTAAAATCGTTCTTCTTCCGGGTCACTTGATAGAGAGGGTTTACAATCAGACTATAATTTGGAATATGCATTCTCCAAAACCCCACAACCCCTAAGAAAGCTTGCGTTTCCTGTTTACTAGTCAGTGGAGACATAGCCAGCTTTTCATGTCTGGGAAGTTGAAATTTCCCATAAGGACAAGGGCTACTGATCCAGAGATTTCTCCTAATTCCCTTGTCGTGGTTTAAACCCAGCCAGCAACTAAGCACCACGTGGCCGCTCGCTCACTCCTCCACCCCCCAGGTGGGATGGGGAGGAGAATCAGAAGAAAAAGGTAAAACCTCGTGGGTTGAGATAAGGACAGTTTAATAGGACAACACAAGGAGAGAAGAAGTAATAATAACAATAATACTAATAAAAGAATGTATAAAGCAAGTGATGCACAATGCAATTGCTCACTACCTGGAACCCGATGCTCAGCCTGTTCCCGAGCCGCAATCCCTCCTCTCCCCCTGGCCAGCTCCCCCAGTTTATATACTGGGCATGACGTCATATGGTATGGAATATCCCCTTGGCTAGTTCAGGTCAGCTGTCCTGCCTGTGTCCCCTCCCAGCTTTTGGTGAAAATTAACTCTGTCCCAGCCAAACCCAGGACATGCCTATAGAATAACTCATCAGTGCTGTCATCCTGGCTGGGCAATTGATAGTAGAAAACCGCTACGACATCTCCTTTGTTTTCCATCCCTCTAATCCTCACCCAGAGGCTCTCAACCACATCATCCCTAACTGTAAGGGCCGTACAATCAAACCTCTCCCTTACATATAGTGCCACTCCTCCACCTTGCCTGCCTTGCCTATCCCTCCTGAACAGCCTGTAGCCCTCCATCCCAGCACTCCAGTGGTGGGACTCCTTCCACCAAGTCTTGCTAATACCAATGACATCGTAGCTCTGGGAACGGACCAAGGCTTCCAGTTCATCCTGTTTGTTTCTCATACTGTGTGTGTTGGTGTACAAGCATTTCAGATATACTCCTGAGCCCTCCGTGCTCTCAGGAGCAGTGTAAATGTTCCCACTAGCATTGCCACCCTCAGGCGATGCCATGCCAACCCTTGGCTTACCTACTGCAATCCTGTTGGTATCCCCTTCCCCCATCAATTCTAGTTTAAAGCTCTCTCGATCAGTCCCGCCAGCTTACACACAAAGATGCGTTTTCCCCATTGGGACGGGTGGATCCCATCAGGCCCCAGCATACCTTGTCTCTCAAAGGCTCTTCCATGGTTATAAAACCCAAAGTTTTGGTGGAGGCACCAGTCCTGGAGCCAGGTATTGATATCCTGGGCTCGTCTGTTTCTTCCAAAGTCTCCCCCCATCACTGGGAGGATTGAGGAAAACACTACCTGTGCTCCTGAATCTTTTAGCATTCTTCCCAGGGCTCTGAAATCTCTTTTGATCGACCTCAGACTTTTTGTTGTGACATCACTAGTACCCACGTGTAAGAGCAGGAGTGGATAGTAGTCCGAAGGTTGTACTAAGATCTTCAATCTTGTGGTGACGTCCCTGATTTGAACCCCAGGGAGGCAGCAAACTTCCCTGAAAAGAGGGTCCGGTCTGCAAATGGGTGCTTCCGTTCCGCATAGGAGGGAGTCACCGATGACCATAGCTCGCTGTTGTTTCTTCTTGGCACTGGTCTTAATGCAGGTCTTGTTGCAAGGGGTTGGTGTCTCTGACCTTGGCAAGACTGCTTGCATAGGTTCCTCCTCATCTATTTCATGATGTGCTTCGTCTACTGTACCCAGGGCCTCGTACCTATTCTGTAAGGGTATCTTAGAGGGTAAGGAGGGGTTTCTCTTACAGCTCCGTGCAGAGTATCGTGGCATAATTAGAAAGTGTGCAGACAGAAACTGTAAGATTTAGATGTCAGTGATGTGTGCAATCTCCTGGACAAAAGCTTATTTGTTTGCTACCCAAGTTACTGATGTACAATGAGCAAGTGAAGCTATTCCATGGTAAACAAAGAAGTGTTTTTGAAACTTTACGTTTTTAAGAAGGCTAAGTTACTGTCAATGCAATGCATGTTATAGTTGCTTGCATTATAAAGGATATGATAAAAAATCAGTCAAGAGTCACAGAAAAAAAAGTGTTTACAAATTGCTACAGCAGTTGATAAAACTTCTTCCATACTCAGTGCCATCTACCACTAGGAATCAGTAGGAAAACTAATTAGTACAGGGAACCAGTCCCAGGATTATCATGGGTGGTCAGGATGACTGTTACTGAAAGACTATGGAGGTATTGTTGATGGGTGTATTTGTTTTCTGTAGGGGCCTGATTTCCTATGATGTTACCTGCTTCGCAGCTACATTTGGCATTATCTGGATGACCATCGGTATTTCCTGTTCAGTAATGATACAATGACCTTCCCAAATCAGTGGAGAATCTCTTTTTATCTCACAAGTTTTACATATTCCTGCCATACAAAAATAGTTTGGACAAAGTTCTTTTACTGATACTATGGAAGATCAACTACAGAAAGTCAGTTATTTTTTCTTGAATTACCACACAGCCCTAGATTTATACTCAAAATCTGCCTACATATTTCTCTGTTCTAAAAGAATATTCTGAAATTTAGTTCATTCCCAAAGATAATTTCTGAAGATCATTGTATGATTTACTACATTGACAGCATTTTGTAGAAAAGACCTTCTCAACCTTGGAATCTCGACTGGTTCGGCAAACAGATCATACCTGTCTCTCTGTGTATTCTTTCCATAAAAACATTTCTTCTGTTATCAGCAAGTCTTGTAAGAGCTTTGTTCTCAGACGTATAATGGCTCAAGCCTTCTCCCATAGGAAATATTCCAGACTGACTTCAACAGTAATAGGCACAACTCTCTCTGTATAATGGGTGATGTTTTGTCTGAAGTCTAAGCATCCAACAGAATGTGGTACATGTTCAATGTGTGATACCTGTTCAAAACTGTTAATGTCTGTGGTAGAATGAAACTGTTACAGAATGCTTAATCTTTTTCAATTTCTTTTCACCTCAGTACATAGGTATTGTAGCTTCTAAGCCCCTTTGTTGCTAGAGGCTTAGCCATCATTAGACATCTCAGAAATATGTGAAGTTATTGCCAGAACATGTACTCTTAAAATGCAACTTATAGGCCTTACTATCAACACTTTTCAGGAATTTTTTTTCAGAAGGAAGATACTTTCAAATAGCTATTTGTAGTGCTGCCTAGGAGAGGGAAAATTTACTTTTGTTTTTTCATTTACTGGATTCTAAGTATGTTCAATGGAACATGCTGAAATCCTTCTGACTTCCTCAAGTCTACCCAAAGATAAAAAGAACCACCTTATCTGTTGCTGCAGTGTTATTTTTCAGCATGAGAAATACCGAATGAATATAAATCAGAACAATCTTGTCAAATTTACTTAAAAGTTTAGGACAAGGGAGAATCAAATCTGTGTCCTCTATTTGAAGTGTAACTGTGAAAAACGGTAAATGTTCCATTTTTGCAACTTCAGAAGTATTCATTTAAGAGATAATTCAAGAGTAAGATGTCAGTAAGATCTCTTTGAAAAGTTTTGAGCTGCCTCTAATATTTGTAGAAATAAAAATGCAGCCTGTATTTCCAGTGAGTGGTAGTCATTGCCTTAAAAGAAATTAGTAGCTAACAGTTTCTGTTATACGTTACACTGAGACAATCTTGTAAATTATCGTCTAAAGAGACAGTAATTAAGAGGGGTGTATGCGTGTGCATGTGGAGGGGGCATCATAAGAATAGGAATCTCTGGTGGAAGGCAAGTGAGAGATCTTCATAGGGTGTAGCCAGGTCTTCAGTACTAGTGATTGAGTGTAGTGTCTAATTTGAGGAGGGGAAATGGAGTAGTGAAAAGATCTTGAGAATCAGGATGAGTCAAAACAGGGCTTCCCAACATTGTGGATTTTATTGGCAGAATATGTAGTTGTTGCCGATGGTCAAGAAAAGGTAAGATAAACCCATTTTATACCCTGCTCTACATAGGGTATAAGGTTATAGGACTTCTCACAGAATGTACTAAGGAGAGAAAATAAGTATAGTAGTCTGTGCAAAGAAGTCATCAGTAAAGGCACACCTTTCATTTGAATTGAAGCTTTGCTAGGGATATCCATTCTTTTTTTCATCTACAGGACAGTACATTGCTTAATGATTCTTAATATTTCTTAAAATATCTGATAGAAATTTAAGCTTCAGAATAAAGCTACTTTCTTGTTTAGTGGTGTATCTTGAATGAAGCACATGGGGACTTGTATTCCAATTAGTTTTTGAGTGTTGTTAGAAGTATTGACCTATGATGACCTAAAACAGAATGACTAATAATAATCTCAGTCACTGCTTTCTGAAGATCAGTATTCCCCAGTGGATGAATGGGATCAGATAAATGTTTGCTTTGTTTAACAAGAGGAGGCTGGCCCTATTGGTCCAGCCAATAGGCTTTTCTTTTTTTTTTTTCTCCACACCAGTATTCCTTTTTAAGCCAAAAATTATAGCTCAAAATTATAATTGGGACAGGTTGAAAAGCTTCTCTGTTTTTCAAAGCTTTTTCTGGGCTAACAGTTATGGGGAGCTGGTTTAATTTGAGGAACAAAAAATTTCATATGATTAATTGGAGAATGTTTTTAATAAAAAATGTCCTCTTTTAAAAATTTCTCTAGATATACTCAAAGCCTGAAATGGGTGCATGTAGAAGTAAAAATTCATATGTTTAAAAAAAAAAAAAAAGAGGGGAGATAAGGCAGGGAATGATAGAAAAATGCTCTAAGACAATTAGTGGTTTTTAGATAGTAATGAGTGGGGGAAGTTGGAATGAGTTTACCTAAAATTTTTAAAAAAAAAAAAAAGTTGAAAATGAACTGTCAGAATCAAAGTTAAGGAGATTGTGTATGTTTTGATTTTTTAATATATATATATTTAATTACTTAAAAATGTGTGGCTGAAATGGCTAATGCCTATACACTGATCATTAACTCTTCATTGCTGGACCTTATTAAGAATTTTTTTGATATTTCCTTTTTCTGTAGTCAACTTGCTTTCATTGACTATTTTCTAATAGTTGATATTCTGAACCTGCAGGTACTATTTTTATTTATTCTTTTTTTGGTGGTGGGTTTTTTGTTCCATCTTCTCTGAAATGATCCCTTCTCTACCTGCAGTGGATGGCTAAAATTCCTAGGAAATACACTGCAACTATCTGGATTACATCTTGATCTAGGAACGATGTGCTTCCTACCAATCTCACTTAGACCTTTTGTGAACACAGATATATGTACAAATACATATTAAAATTTTGTAGGTTATATTTAGTATGTTTTTATATAAACATGGAACAACATAACTGTTCAGTTTTTCTGAATTATTATTCTAGGATCAAGACAACCTTTAATCCAACAATCTCAGCCTCCACCTTATTCATCACCTAGAGATGTTCCCCCAGACATATTGTTAGATTCTCCAGAAAGAAAGCAAAAGAAACAAAAGAAAATGAAGTTAGGCAAGGATGAAAAAGACCAGACTGAAAAAGCTGCAATGTATGATATCATTAGTTCTCCTTCCAAGGACTCCACTAAGCTTACGTTAAGACTCTCTCGTGTAAGATCTTCGGATATGGACCAGCAGGATGATATGCTTTCTGGTTTGGAAAACAGCAGTATGTCAGAGGGTGATATTCCTTTTAATGTGCAGTACCCAGGACAGACTTCTAAAACACCCGTTACTCCACAGGATGTTAACCGCCCACTAAACGCTGCTCAGTGTTTGCCGCAGCACGAACAGACAGCTTTCCTTCAGGCACAACAAGTGCCTGTTTTACAACAGAACACTTCAGTTGCTGCAAAACAACCTCAAACTCCTGTGGTACAGACACAGCAACAGGTTTCGCAACAAGGAACTATAACGTCATATGATGAAGTAGAATTGGATGCATTGGCTGAAATTGAGCGGATAGAACGTGAATCAGCTATTGAAAGGGAGCGATTTTCAAAAGAAGTGCAAGATAAAGGTAAAAGGATTGTGTGTGTGTATACACTATATATATTATATAAATATATATATATGTATATAAACCCCATATATATATATATATAAACCTTCCTGTCATTGTCACATAGTTCAATTCTGTTTACTCAGTGTAGGTGGTTCTATGACATTAATCTCCATTCCCCTCCAACAATGAACTGTAATTTCTCATATATGCATATTTTTAATATCTGGTATTCTTTATTTGGGATCTTAATGGATGGAAAGTGAAGTTCTTATGTTTCAAAATTCTTTTTAAGCTACTCTTATTTTGAACCATGAGACTGAATGAATTACAATTGACATTGTTTATAGTTTCTAAAATCCCAGCAGTACCATAAGTAAAAATTTGTAATAAGTTTTGAATTATTAATTAACTATCTATGTTGCCTAATTTAAGAAAATACAGGAAAACTCTTTTATGCCATTTCTATTCATATCCCAATTTGAACCTAATGTGAAGGAGGTGTTAGACTAAAATCACATCTGTTCTTTTAAAGGCACTGTAATGATTGGGTAATATATACTACTATATTGTCTCCAATGTTTGTTCAACTGGATATTCATTATTATGTAGGCATTACAAGTTTTAGAGAACTACCATATATCTATATGGTCTCTAGCACAGAACCAGATGAGCCTCTGAAATGTTTGCTCTTCACTTCAGTAGCTGTACTGGTTGTCTTAACTGATTTTATTGAATCTATCCTCTTTGATTTTTTTCCTTTTTTCTTCTTTTTTTTCCTTTTTTCCTTTTTTATTTTTTAATTTTTTTTCTTTTTTTTTCTTTTTTTTTCCTGTTGTTAACTGGTTTGAAGGTCTTAGGCTTCAGAAATATTAAAAGTGGATGCAAAACCCACATGTAAATCTTGAAGATAAGATGTGGTTTATAAAGTAGATAGTGATAGGTTAACATAAGTATTTTTCAGAAGCTTCCTCTGCACTGTGTTTAACTTCTGAGAAAAAAATCTTTTATAGTATAATGTCAATTTATTAGATACTCCCAAGAAAAATCTTGCAGAGTGGAAAATGGCACAGATTCTGATTTTGGAAGTTCATAGGTGAAAATGGTTGATTTTGGACATACTTGTGTGGAGGCAACTGAATTTACATATGGTTTGGGTCTTTAACCAGCAGAGAGAGCACAAGTTTTCTCCCTATTCAAAGATTTTCTTTCTATTTTTAAAGATGCGGAGAGAGAGAGAGAGAGATTGTTGTGTTTGTGTGTGTGTAAATGTTCTTGTTGCAATTACTAAAAGGATTAACTTTTTAGGTATTTCTTATTTGGTAACTAAATCAAGTCTTGTTAGAAAACATTGTGAATATACAGAGAAAATGGGTGCTCACCTCAAGAGAGATCTCTGCTGCCTTTAATTTTGATTTAATGAAATGGCAGAATTTGTTACTTTGCTTACATCTCTTCTACTAATTTTAAATTTATTTATGGAGAGCTTGTGGTTTGTCTCCTACTACTTGAAAAGCTACTTTTATATCCCCACACTTCGAGTAGATTCTCCAGCACATTTTAGCTGAGAAGCATCTCAAAAAATGCAGTGTATTTTTGATGGTGCACAGCAGCCTTCAAACACTTAGAGCAAGACTAAACCACTCTTTCTCTTTTGTTCTGGCTTTCAGGAGATGTTGAACATTAGTTGTGAAGTTTGCTTACCATAATTACATAGCCATGGGCAGACTCCGATTTGTTTCTTTTGGGGAAAGGAGTGATTTTTATAGAACGTGATCTCTCCCTTTCACCACTGCTCAATAACCGTCTTACCAAATAAGGATTCCAACCTTATGCTTCCCTTCTACCTGCATCCTCTGCCAGGTCTCAGTTCTTCCTGAGTTCCTGCAATTGCTATGGATCAGGTGCAAGAGTTGCTGCCTTATATTGGGACAAATGATCACCATTTATTCACTGGTGGTAAGTTGCCCCTATGCTAGACAGCAGCTCTTTTCACTTTAGCTGCTGAGGTTTCAGCCATGAATGAATAGTATTGAGTAGAAGGATTTTTAGCAGTCTTGGGACAGATTTCCTGAAAAGCTGTTACCTTGGAGAAATATGATTCTTATTTTTTGGTAATGCTTTTGCCATTGCTTGTAAGTTTTTACTATGTCTACAAGTTAATACACTCTGGGATTGTTCTAGTTATAGCCGTTTGGTTTGGTGTGACTGCAGGAGGAAGCTTCCTCTATTGTTCCTATGGGAATATGTCTGTTAGAAATATATCCAGTAACTCCTAAATATGTCATTCATTTTTGTGAAGTTGCTTACTGTATTTATGCAAAAGCCTGGTGTTTGTGCATTTTAGTACATATACTGTAATTTCAGATCACATTATGTCAAGAAAATAGCATGATTGTAGCATGTACTCGGTCTAATTAGAACGGGAACGTATAGTGCTAGCTGATGCTGTACATAGCAAGTGTCCCTCTAGAGATCTTGCTCTAGATGCTAGCATATGCTAAAATCTGCATGAAAGCATCTTTGCTGCTTTTGTAATTGAGGCATGGGAATACATGTTACAGTCACACTACACTTTCTGTGTAGGCACGCGTTATTGTCTTCCATAAATTACTTTGAGTAGAATTGTACTCACAAGTTTTGATAGAAGATTAGTGGTCTCTTCTGTCCTTTTTTTAGACATGAAATCTCTACAATACTATGCTTCATCAAAGGTTTTCAGATGCTTCTTTTTTAACAGTAAGGCTTTGCATGGATATGACATGTTCTTTCTGAGGTTGGGAACCAGTAGTGTGGTGGAACTGTTTATTCCAGAGGAGAGGCAGAGATGGTTTTTTGGGAGATTCTTGCTAAAAATTATACAACTACTACACTTGCCTAAGGCAATGCTAAGGTCTTTTTTTTTTAATGCTGAGGTCCTTTTATAATGTTTGGTACAGGTGGGAAATGGAGATTGGAGTCCTTTGGAAATTATAGTACTTTCTGTAATAAATTCCTAATTCTAACAAAACTGTTAAAATATTTAGCTTCCACCAAACAAAGTTTCTCAAAGTAGGAGGCAGTCTCCATTCCAGAGTTGGAACTAACACAGGGTTTTGCAGAAGTGCCGCCTTCTTTGAAAAGCAGCGTATCTTTCTGGAACCTGATTGTCATGCTTTTGCTTTCTGAAAAAGGAATTCTTAGTGCAAAAATCACTAATGAAAAATCTGGCAGATTTGACCTAATGTCTATCAGATATGCATAAAGAGATTTTATAATATAGACCTTTTGCCTCCATATCTGAGTGCTTTTCAGAGCTCTATTTTTATAATTCTATTCTTTTGGTCTCTTTGGATCTTGGATTAAGTGGATTATATGGTCTTTTCATCATGATAGAGAGGTGCAAAATTTGAAAAAGTTGGTTTCGTCCTTGTCCTCTGTGTGGAAGGACAAGAGTCCATCTCCTCTTCCTACTTTTTCCATCAAGGAAGTCTCTCTGTATTGATTAATTTTGCAAGTAATTTGACTGTATCTGTTAATGAAAGGAATAATTGGAGATTTTTGAGATCAAGGCACTCAGCACCGAAAGTTCCATTCTAATACATCTGTTATGTTTAATAGCCTCAGAACAAACAAATAAGTCCATAGAACATGACAAGCCTCAGGTTTTCAGTTCCCATTGCCTCCCTCACAATGGCCTCTATGCCCTCATCAGATACAAGTTGTCAATCAATACTAGATCATATCTTCTCTTTTGAAAGGATGTGTAATATCACAGATAGATCCAGCTATTGTTTATCAAGACTCAGATTATTTGAGTTGAAAAAAAGTGATTTGGAAGGGTTAATACAGAAAGGGATTATCTTTTTCCACAACAGTTGACAACAAGTGAACCATCCTCTGCTTAGGTACATCAGGATACCTTTCTAAAGAAATTAGAAATAATGAAGCTTTCTTCTAATCACTGTCAGTAGTCATTTCCTGTACTACTTGGTGCTCTTGAATGCTTTTGAAACAAGCAGAGGTCCATATTCTGAACCTATTTTGTTCACTTAACTGGAGCTGTTGCTTATTTCACATTCTGAAGTTGACTACTCCAAGAAAGTACAGGAAATCCTGTGGAGTTTTAGAAAATTATGTCCCAGGAATTTCTGTTCTTCTCAGGAATCTTTTTTTCCTTGGGAAGGGGGAGATGTTGAGGGAGAAATTTCATTTTGGTAACCTCAGTTCTTTGCATTAACTCGTGCTTTGCCACTGTTCAGATACAAGTGGGTTATTTTTGTTTATAGTGAAGTAGTTCAAAGCTAGTCAGTCACTTTCAGTCTAAACCTTTCCCAGAACATTACATTAAGTTCTTCTTGTTCGTCAAGATTTAGACCTGCTCCTGAATTAATTTTCAGGTTCAAAGTTTCTACCTCAAGGTCTTTCATGCTTTTCTAAAAACCCCAAATACTGTGAATCAAAAATATTTAAGATATTAATGTTAAAAGGAGCTCTGAGTCTTCTAGAAAGGGGAAAAGGGAAGATAACCTTGAAAATTACTTGAAAAAAACAGAAAGCAACCCATCTTTTTTCAGAGACTCTTTTTCAAATTGCTTTAGTTTTTTATTTTATTCAGATTTGCTAAATTTTAATTTGAGCTCTTCCATACATAGTATTGTGTGTTCACTGTTAGATTTTAGTCTACTTCAAAGACACTTTTATATAATGCAGCTGTCTTAACAGATTAAGGAGTTCTACTTTTACTTGTACAAGGCACTGTTCTCTGGAGTTTGTGAGAAGAGTCATGAAATCATTAATCACTAACCGTTTCATTGGGAGGCTAATATTTTTTTTTTAAACTTAAAAGCATTAGAAGCATTTTTTAAATGAGACAAACCTACTCATTTCTGTGTTTTTTTTCCCCTATATATTTTACCTCTGAGGATCCATTTTACCCACTTTGGAATCTTACTGTAGATTCTTTGAATTAGGAAAAAGTGAAGCTCTAATAACTTTATTTCCAATAATTGGATCAGTTAGGGGGCATTTGGATGCCTGCTGTGGGCCCTTCTTTTTTTAGTTCATTCCAAGCCCATAGCAGCAGACACACACATCCCAAGAGTGTGAATCTGCCGGAGCAAAACTCAAAACTACAGTTATAGGTAAGTAAACTTTTTCTCTTACCTTTTAAGTTCTTATCCAGCTCCTCTGTCTTTCTCCCCATTACCCATCTCCCCCCAAAAGTCCCCCAAAGAGGAGACTAACAGAAGAACACTATTAAGAATTAATAGTTTGTTTACATCTAATTTTATGTAGCCAATGAATGAAATGACAGAATGTGTAATTATAACCAGTATATTACCATTCATTTCCAAAAATATGTTATAGGGGTTTTATTTACTTAAAAATGGAGATACGAGTGTATTCATTTGTATAGTAATCTTGCAGAAGACTACAGTCACTAATACCAGAAGATGAAATGAGACAGTGTAAAATATAAATGATTGTGTCTCTATGTAATAGGACAGTGTGAGAATCAGGTATCATATATTTTGTGTATACAAACTTTCATTAGGTCTGCATTTTGTAGTGTTATGTAATGGATGAAACTGGCACCTCATGTAGCTTTCCCAAGAAAAAGCAGGTTTGCAACGTCGTTCCTATAGATGAGAGACTTTTTTTGTTTTGTGTTCAGATGTGTTTTAAGAAAAATAAGGGGAAGAAATTCCTCTTCTATCTAGAGAAATTGCAATGAAGTGTTGCAATGTTTCCATCTATCTAGGAAAAATTACTTTCTTTTATTTTTTTTTAAAGAATAAATACTGATTGAGTGAAAAACACGTTTTTAAAAAAAAAGTAGAGGCATATTCTTTTAATGGTGTTTACTTTCTTTTGGTGCTCTTGTGTAACATGAAAGCAAATTCCTACATTTATCCCAGGTTGTGCTTTACGTAGGGTAGTGCAGAAACCTGCTCTTGTAAGCAGATGTAGAAAATAACTAAAACCCAGAAGTTTGGTAAGGAGTGTATTTTATTTTTATTTGTAGCGTAAACTAAGATTAGAAAATTAAATATAATTTGCATGTAGCATATGCCCTTGATTGTACCTGTTAAATGAATGGGAGGATTTATAATATTACTTACCCAGTAATGACTTTATTTTGTTCTGGGACAGTCACTTCTCTATAATGGATTTAAAACTTGATAAAGAAACGGCATGTATAATTAATAAAGCTTATTAATAGTTTAAGCCCAGCATTTCTATAGTTCATAGTCACTAAGTTCACTCCAACATCAACCTAAGATGACACAGACTTTTTTCATTATCATCCCGTATAAATGTTACTGGATCTAGTTAATTGAAGATATTTTTGAATGCAAGGTATGATGTCAGAATGAAATCAACATCTGGAAGGGAGATTAGAAGTGTTCACCAATAAATTTCGAAGTCATTTGCTTATTTCTAAAGTTTGTTGTTCCTACAAATGAATTTGAAACTAATTGGATATGTTAATCTGTGATACATAAAATAAGTTGTTTTCATTAAGTCTACTGTTAGTGTGTTGCATTTTTCTTGTGAAATTAGGTGCTGCATTGTGTATTTCAAAAGTAATTGCACTTCAGGTTTTGCTCAAATTTTTTAACAATTGAGTTTACAAAACTAAAATTCTTCACAAAGCAATCACATGGATAAAACCCAGAATTTGTGTCAGAAAAATCTATCTCATAAAAAAATTGAAATCATATTGTTTGTAAAAGCAATATTAAATTCAGGGAGGTTAAATTACAGCTTCCAGTCTCTAAACAAGTGGAGATGCTTGATTATAATTTGCTGTAGTTCAGTTCTTGTTATTTTCTAGTGTAATATTTCTTTTGTATTACTATAGTTGACAGGGAATAATGAGTTACCAAACATCCTTAAGTAGAAAAATTCGTAAGATCATATTTCATTCTCCAGTTATGCTGATTACATTATTGTCATATTTAAGAAAACAAGCAGAACTTTACCAAAATGAAGATTCTGAATTCTGCTACACCCTAAGGCATGTCAGAGACTCCTGTAGTCTTTTGGTTTTTTGTTTTGGTTTATTTGGTTGTTTGCGGGGGGGGGGTGGTGGTGGTGGTGGTGTTTGGGGTTTTTTTCCTGAATGAGTTTGGACATCCCTCCTGATGGGCTTTCTTTTTTGCATAGTGACCAGAAGTTTGATAAAGTCTCTTGACAGATTGCTAAAAATTAGCAGCTGTTTCTGTTCAGATTCTCAGAAATCCCTTCCTTTGAACTGCAGCAGCTAGAAGCCCTCTGGTCTCTACTTTGGAGCCTTTGGAATTATGTTCTGTTCTATAAAGCTTCCTATACCAGGATCATGACTGTACTTTCTTAGTTTCTTCTGTAAAGGGAGCAAGCAGTGAGACTAAAATTTTTGACTTATGTTTGCTGAGTCTCTCCTTCAAGGGGAGGAGCTAGTGCTGTGGGAATCTCTTCTACTGATAGGAAGGGGTCTCTCTGATTGTTTAATTCTTTGCTTATTGGAATATGGTTTTGGGGGGAAGTCAGGTGAGAGCAAACTCTCATGGCCAGTAATGGTGAACATTCATGAAAGAGTAGAAAGATAAGAATGGATATTTGCCCTCACTCCATTGATAGGTCATCCATCAGTACCATTAAAGTAATTTTAAATCTTCCTTGTATCCAGATTATATTGATTGGTTTAGATTCTTGTGGTCTGCACAACACTGTTGGTGGGGGGGGACAGGGCGCTTGGACAGCTTTGAAGAGATCTGTGAAAAATAACTAGGAAAAGAAAACAGTTGTCAGTAAACATAGATTTGTTATTTAGGCATATGGTTATGTGTTATTTGTCAAAAATTCCTAGTCTTGACTGTTAGCTTAAATAAGATAAGCTTGTAATTGGCCTCTGGCTGACTTGTCTTTGATGTTCAAAAATGGAAGGTTTGACAATAAGTAATAACTGCTTAGGACTGGTATATTTGGTATAAATTTATTCATTGCTGATTTAAATAATGCAAATAAGTGGTATTTCAAATGAGTGGAAGCATATCCCAATCTCTGAAGAGTGTTAGAGCTTTAAAATATTAAACTCTTAATTGTTATGCTTTAAAAAAAGAAAGTTTGTACTGGAGTCATCAAAATGGTTCATCCAGAATTCAGCGTTAGAGGATCAATCTTCTTTGTGGTTCTGAAGAGGAGTACATTCACATTTAACCATCTTGGATATGAAGTCTCCAACTGAATCCCTTACAAGGTGTAAATGGGGAAGTGGTAATTTATCTGTTGTGTCTTCAAGATCATTCAAGATCATTCAGAAATCTCTGGATTTTAAAGTCTACCAAACAGTATTAATAGAGCGGAGTGTTACCATTCTGCTAAAACAAAGCTCAGCAACCATGCATGTGATTCTTATTTAGACTTGTTACCTTTTCACAGGTATTTACAAAAGGCCCATTTCAGTTTGCTAGGACAAGCAGTTCTAGAAGTTTTTAGGCTATCATCCTATTATACTCATTTGTTGAAAGAGTTTAATCTGGGACTTAAGACAATCATCGGGTTTGCAAGAAAGCGGTAACATCGGAGACTTCAGCACTAGTGGTGTTCTGGCTGCTGCTTTGGAAAGATTTCAGATTAAATGGAAGAATGGAGATACTTCTTTAATACAGCTCCCCTCATCCAGCTGCTGTCCCTAATACTTGCTCAGCTTCCGAGTATATCCGTTTTCAGGATGGATATTCTTCAAATCATGATTGATTTGCAGTTTCAGCAGAAATGTATTCGAAGGTATCTGTGGTTATTCCAGTGCAATGTGTTTTTGCACAAAGGTTCTGCAGTAATTAATTAATTTCTAAATCTGAAAGTACTCATTGTTTTGACACGCAGATATTTCCAAAGATGAAGGCCACAACCTGTCTCCAGGAATACTGTTCATAACAGGACAGGTGAGACATAACTGCTTGGAAATCCAGCTAACCTTTTTTTCCATTTCAAACTTGTGGTTCCTGTAATATTTTGTTTCTTGCACCACAGTGACCCATTTAATTTGACAGAACATCTCTGCTATTTTTTAGAATAAGGTAGCTTATGATCTTGCTTTGAGTACCAAGGTACTGCCTTTTGGTAAGCATGTTGCAATGTAACGAGAACATCCACGCAGATTTGCCAAGCCAAAAGAATGCATACATAGGAGAATAACTGGGATCAGACTGTACTCTGAACTGTCATAAATTTGTTCAAGGAATTGAACAAAATGTAGATACATTTTAGATGTATCTACATTCTTGGGGGAGGGGGGAGGAGGAGGAGTGAATAATGTTTCTAAAAAGAAAAGAATCTGAAAACAACAAACTTGGATACCTGATCTCTAATATAGTCAGAAAGCTCTTCTGTGGCTTACTACATATTCCTTTTATTACAAAAACTGTTACAAAGAGTGAAGCAAAAAGATCCTGATCACACTTTATTGGTCTCAAGAGCTTGTGAGCCTACCTGTTCAGAACTGTGGCAAGCTTTGAACCTAGGTCTGCAGGATTTGAAAGAAAAATATTGGTCTGATATTTTGGCAAAGTCCTAGATCCTGATAATAAAAAGAAATTCTACTATGGAATGAAGTGGACGAAGCTTGGATACTGATGCCTTGAAGGATATGAAGTATATTTGAATGGATATTGTAAAAGTTCCTAAGTTCATCTGTTCGTTAAGACGCTAAGGGGTCTTGGGACTCATGCCTTAACAAGGCAGATTTATGCAAACTTGCATATATTTGATTGTAAAAGAGAAGACCTGAAGACATCTGTTTTCAGAGGTTAATTACTCTCTCCTCACTTCTCTGATACTCTATTGATTATTCTCATATAGTTCAAAGTGAGTTCAAGATTTGATAAAGCCCTCGAAGCCCGATGGTGTTTTTCACCTTTCATATTTCTGCAGCTATGATGGCAACCTAAAAAGTTTTTGTACTCATTCAGTGGAGTTTTTCCATTATGCTCAATGAAGATAGTGTTACTATGTACTCATCCTACCTTTAATGCCCTAGTTCAACCTGATATTTTCATATACTTGGGCCAGCTTTTTTGTCCTAGATCCAGAAATCTCATAGAGGCAAAACAGTAATGATCAAGTCTAGTTCTGAGGATCGCCATCAAGATGCACTGGAAATATGAAGAAATCTGTGAGTAATCTGTAACTCCGTCTGCAATCACCTTACCATTTAGGAAAAGAAAACTTTGAAGGCATCCCTTTCTTCTCAGATAAGGTGTCAACAGGTTGTGGTTATAACTTACTAAAACATCAGTACTCAGTTGTCAAGAGAAATGAAGAAGGTGCATCAAAAGAGCTCTGTATTTAGAGGGAATATGCCAAGTTGTGATGTGATCATCTATTTATATGTTCTCAACTTACAATTTGACGTTTTGAATGATGATGAAGAGCAGCATTTTGAGCCTGGTCAGTTATGGAAGTTCAAGAGAGAAAATTGGTCCTACCTGAATTGTTTTGGTTGTTTAATCTTGGAGCCCTCAGCATGAGAGCTCTGAAAGGTGAGTTTTGGTTGATCCAGCTATAGCAGTTTAAGGCATCACAGCTCCTGGCCATTTGCCTTGCTCCTGTAGTAGGAGTAGCAGAAGGAAACATTTGCTTGGCTCTTAACTGACTTGTTCAGTCTGGTAGGTTAATGCAAACCATCTTCACTAGTGCCTTAAGCTGATGCACTGGACAATGAAACGCACTTGTGGAAATGTGAATGTGTGTTCCCTTCTGCTACAGGTGATAACCTCAGTTAAAGGAACGGGGCAGATAACTGGTAACAGTAATGTCTTAAAGGTTACTGTTAGATCCACCATCAGAGCTTTACAGGACTTTTTCAGTGTGGCTGACATTTCTGGGTTAAAAAGAAAAAGCTGACTGACTTTTTCCTAAGAACACAAGTTTCTCAATTTGTATTTCAAAATTTAAAGAGTTTTAATTGAGAAATAAGGTAGTGATATGTGTGTGTATGTATGTATATTAATGTATATGTTTAAAAAAAAATAATCAAATTTGAAATCTGTCAGTCTGGAAGCTTCTACTTCGTGGCCATTCCTAAGACCTGCCATGAAGCTCAGTGAGGTCAAAGCCCTCTTAGTCACAGGGAGAAAAAGAATTTTTGTCACTGCATGAAGGTTTCAAAAAAATGCATTTGTTTTAATAAGTAGTGTAAGGAAGTTAATCTATATAAGCTCTCATATGAATCCAACAGTTGTTGTTGTTGTACAGAAAAAGCAAAAATCACCATGCTAAAAAGCTGCACCTTCAATTCGGCAAATTTATTTTGCTTCGCATGTCTACCATAAAGTTGGCAGGCGTTCCTACAGGTTTTTGTTGAACTTTTCAAAGTTCCTTATTTGCAGTTGACCAGTTTCTGTATGGAGTTTATTGTATCTGTCTTTACTGTCTTCCAGCCATTAAATGTTGTACATAATTTTGGAGTTTTAGGGAGTTAGAGATATACAAATAGATTTGAGAATGAAAATGATGGAAAAAAAACACAAACCTGTTCACATCACTGGAATTGACCATGTTACTACTTGTTACTGTGTTCTAATGTTAATTTTGGAGATGATCCTTCAAAGTTTTAATTCTTCTGAATAAGAATCTTCTACAAGTATAGAATAAATTAGAAGTCACATGTTATAATTCTGGTTTACAACTTGAGAGGTTGGGGTTTTTTTTCCTTGGAATTTAATTCCCTCTTCCTTGATTGCATCCTCCTTACCCTTCCCCTGCTCCCAAAAAGAGAGCTGGCTCATTGCATCTGGTGATAAGGCATCACAAATCTAGGCACAAAATAAGTTATTTTTCTTATATTGCATTTGTGGTCTAGACATTTTGACAATAGATCTACAACAGAATTTCCAACCTGTGTTTGGTTATTACTTAGATTTAAAATCATATTCCCTGGTTACAGAGAAAATCATTGCTTTTTTTGACAAATTACAAAATGATAGTTGCGAAATGAGAATATAAGCCTTAGTGCAGGTAGGGCTTTTGAGTTTCATGGCAGAAATTAATTTTAGTTTAGAGTACCATGTTGGTAATATAAATAGGTTGTATTTTAAATGAATATAACGTACTCTTGATATTTCCATGTGCTTCTCGTTTCTATGGTTTCTACCAAATTACAGGGTGTGTGGTTGGCTCACTTTTTATTTTTCTGTATTCTACTCTTAATGATTTTTTTTTTTTAGTGTAAACTGAAAGGATTATTGCAGAGTCAAGCTCTTGACACTACATAAAATTATCACTGAACTTTTTATTTCATCCATGAAAAGCATTATGGTTGCAAAGGGAAAATACTCAAGCTTTTAAGTGTGTAGTGGCCCCCCGCCTAATACATATGTGTTATGGTATAGACTCCAACTCTTGATATACTCCTTGTTTCAAAGAGAAGCGTGGAGTGTTGGAGTTATTTTAATCATTTTTGTTCATTGTTCGTGTGTTCCCTGGCTACAATATGTGTGAAGTCCAACTGATGCACTGAACCAAGTAGGGAGAACCTCTGTCTTAATCACTGCAGATCCTTGCTTAGTTCATGTATAATGAAGCAGGCTGAATCTGCAGAAGAGAATCTTTTATAGTAGTATTCCTCAAAACTTGCTTCAAGTGTAAATTGATTATTTTTTTTTTGGTCATTATGTATTGCAGCTGCTTTATTAGATGGTTCTCTTGGGAATTTTACAGGGACTTTTTTTACATGTTTTGAGGGTGTTTTTTTAATGATTAATTGGCACATGTGGTAGACTGACAAGAAATGATAGTCTGAATACATTAAAAAGTATTAGTTAGAGAAGTTCTATTCTTGCTTTTAAATTCAATGGGTTTTGTTGTGTGTGCACATACATGCTGAGGAGGATTAATTGGTGGGGGTGGAGGGGAATGGACATTTTTGCTTGGACATTTACCTGTTTCTATATATAGCATTTGTGATTTTTCTCTTTTAATTTGCAGATAAGCCTCTGAAGAAGCGAAAACAAGAAAACAAACCACAGGAGGCTGGAGGTGCTACTGGAGGAAATAGAGCAGCTTCTCAGGAGACAGGTTCTGCAGGAAATGGGGCAAGGCCAGCGTTGATGGTTAGTATTGATCTGCAGCAAGCAGGAAGAGCGGACTCTCAGGCAACAGTAACTCAGGATTTGGACACCATCAAAAAACCTGAAGAAATTAAGCAGTATAATGATGGGTTTGCATGTGTTCCCCAAGAAGACACTGTTGGAGTTCTTAAATTTAAACCTGAAAACCATCCCGAGATTTTTAGGAAAACGTCAGACTTTGAGGGTCAAAAGACAGATATCCAGCAAAATGAAAACAGACAAATGGAATTTCAGCAAAATGTGAGCAGGCAGTTGGAAAGTAAACACAATGAGAACAAACAGGTAGAAGCTAAACATGAAAGCAAGCATGAAAGCAGACAAATGGAAGTGAAACACAATGAGAACAGACAGACAGAATCAAAACAAAACGAGAGCAGGCAAATGGAGATGAAACAAAATGAGGGAAAACAAAATAATGGCAAGCAGGAAATAAGGCAGAGGCCCGAAATGCCGAAACAGAAGAGTGAAGGCAGGCCTGAAACGCTGAAACAGAAGAGTGAAGGCAGGCCCGAAACGCCAAAACATAGATATGATAACAGGAGGGACTCGAGTAAACCATTGTCAGATAAGAAAATTGAAATATCTAGGCATAAACTAGATGTGAAATCTGATCCTTCAAGGATAAAATCTGAAAGTAGATCTGATCCAACAAAACAAAGGCCTGATGGGCGTTCAGTTTCTGATACACCGAGGCGTGACCATGATAGCTTTAAACAAAGATCTGAGGACAGGGAAGAGTCAGAGAGATACAGAGATCCATCCAAGATTAGAAGGCCTGAATATTTGAGATCCTCAAACAAAAATGAACATGATTCTAAGCATGGTATTAAATCTGATGGTTCAAAAATTGAGAAATTTGAAAGGAAACACAGACATGAGTCTGGTGAATCAAGGGAAAGGTTTTCTTCTGGGGATCAGAAATCAAGACCTGACAGCCCTCGCATTAAACAGGAAGGTAAAGGAGATTCTAGTAAATCAAGACCTGATAAACCTGGTTTTAAATCGCCCAACAGCAAGGATGAACGAAGGACAGATGGTAATAAGAGTAAAGTAGATAGTAATAAAGTACATGCTGACAATAAAGCAGAGTTTCCCAGTTATTTGTTGGGGGCAAGATCTGGTGCATTGAAACATTTTGTCATTCCAAAAATCAAGCGTGATAAAGATGGCAATGTCACTCAGGAGTCAAGGAAAACTGAATTTAAAGGTGAACAGAAGGACAAAGTAGAGAAGATTGGGCTAGTTGAAGATCTAAATAAAGGAGCTAAGCCTGTAGTTGTCCTTCAAAAGCTTTCATTGGATGATGTGCAGAAATTTATTAAGGATAGAGGAGATAAATCAAGGGGCTCTTGTTTTAAACCTAACAAGAACAAGTCATCCAAATCTAATAAAGGTAAGATTTTTTTAATGTTAATTGCATTATATCTTGTACACTCCTGTTCTTTTAGATTTGCTACTCCTGTGGTTAGAAATTAAACGCAAATGTTTGATAGTTAGTTTATATGCTTGCTTATATGGTGATTTTGGGGAACAAAGTGAAACTTGTCTACGGGATTGTCGTTATTGGAAATCTTGCTACAGTGTAACTGAAATGATTTGTTTACTCCAATGCAAGTTCCTAATGTGGGAATACTTAAATAGTCTTAAAATGTACTTCAGCTACATTAGTTTAATCTGGTAATTTATCTAGTTAAACATAACTGCTATATGAATGATTTAAACTGGTTTAAGTGTGTCTGTATAAGGGACTGGTACTACTGTAACTAAATCAGTGTAGCTGGAGTGGTGAGAAATACTATGTATACAAGCCCTAAGATTCTTTTATATTTTTAATTGGAAATGAAATGTGGTTTTTCCAAGGGATATTTTGACATGATGAATTAAGAAGGCAGTTAGAAAGTCCCATCTGCCTCTTTTACACTATAAATGCAACTCTGTTGGGAAGCCTCCACACTTTAGGCTGTGTGACAGTAAGCTTACAAAAAGGTTCTGTCTTTAGGAGAATTCAGATATTGTTGTCTCTATGGTCCAGTGTATGCGGAAAGAGGAAAGGAACTGGTAAACAATGGGCTAGCATTTTCAAATTAGTAATATGAACAGGAAATTATACAGAATAGTTTGTAGGTTTGATATTTGATTGATTGTCTCTTCTGCAGATTTAACACTTTATAAGATTGCTTTTCTTCTTGGTGCTATAATTTTGGCTGCTTTGGTTTCAGACTGAATTAGATAATTTCACATTGTGAAATCAATGTTACTAACCAGTCAGGGTTCCTTTCTTTTTTAATGTTTAGCATTTAAAGCATTTAAATTTCTTACATAGTTATGTTTATAGAGCTGTCATGTCTCAAAAATAGACAAATAAAGTGGCAGGGGAGAGGATTTCAGCTGTATATAGGATTATTTATGAATGCAGTTCCAGGTATATCATTGCTCGTGAATTTGAGATTAAAATGTTTTCTTACAAAGTTGATCTGATAAGAAATGATGTAGAAATCATCTTTGTGAATGTATAACTGTTTATGTGCATGTGTACAGAGTTGATATCTATATAATGAATTTATTGTGCTATGTCTGTTCTCTATCTACTAACCTGATTGTATTGACTCTTAAAGACTTAATAATTCAGGATGAGCATTACTTATTTGTAAAATATTAGCCTCCTTGTTAAGTATTTTCTCTTTATCCTGGAAATATGAACATTTCCCCTCTCCCTTTTTGAGGTTCAGAACAGGCAAAATTTCCATTTCTAACAATAATAGGTATCTAGAGTCGGACATAAAATTATGAAATCTTTGCTGTCAGCTTAGTCTAAAGATTTCAGATGAAACTTTTAAGTTCTTGATAGGGAATACTGAAAACTTTCTGATGGAATTCAGCTCTAGTCTCAAAAGGATAGACTTTGAATTCACACAATTCTATGTGCAGAAAATCAGTAATTTTTAGAGCCCTCAGAGCCATATACAGTGCATGTATGCTTTCTAAAATGTTTCTGAAGTAGTCTTTTTTGTAGTCTGTATTGTATGTGGTTATTTATATAGTATATTTTAGTAATGTGTAAAGATTTTAATGACTCTTATCTGATTGGTATGACTCTAGTAGCTGTGTCACACATGAGCAATGCATTCATTTTAAAGTCAGGTTTATAACTTTTCTGCAATGTTTTTGTGTATTTTGTGTTTTCTGAAGTCATATATTTCTTACATATTCTGAAATAACTTAGGACATATTTTCCTGGGGAAAAAAAATGTTTGAATCTGATATCAGTCTCTTTGCTATTGTATCTAGAATAAGATTCTTACAATGATACTAGAAATAAGTTTTGTGGAAAGAATAATGTTGTAACTATGTTTCTCTTACAAATCAAGTTTTGAGTGTTCATCCAGGCAGATTTCGGAGAAAGTGTCTTTGAACTTCAGATTTTTCATGTGTATTTTTAGTTTTACTTTTTTTTGCCCAACTTCCTGGTAACCTACTTCCTAAGATATATTATGCTAAATAATTAGGTGAACTCCAGTGTTTTAAAAGGTTCATAATTCATAAAGATATCTCTTCATAAGCCAAAGTCTATTTGTCAACAACTGACTGATATAGAAAATATTCATGTCATTTCCACAATGTCCTCACTCCAATTGAGAGAAATAGCATTCACTGTTTTACTCCGTGCCATTTTTAGTTATAAACATTTTAATACACTAGGAGATGTAATTTTCATAAACATTCTTTATTTAGTTCATCCTATATTTCTTAATAGATTGTAGCAAATCTTTTCTAGTGTTGCCTTTTGGCATCATTATTCCACTTCTTCTCACATCCCTCTTATTCCATGTAGCTTAGTATATTTTGCTTTATCTTTCCTTCTTTTACCTCCTTGTATTTCTTGTCCTTTGTTTTTCCTTTCTCATCCATCCCTCCCCCAAGAAAGTGTCTTCTCCTGGCTTTGTCACGTACAACATCATTGCTGTGATGTATCTGAAATCCAGTTTAAAATAGGATTAGTTCAGCTAGTTCAAAACACCATTTAGATAGTCATTCTGCCTTAAGGGACTAATGCCCATTCATTATAAAACTCAGTAAAATTGACTTGTTTTAAGCTAAAATTAATGCTATATATACTGAAAGTCTATACAACTTTTTACATTGTTTCAGTAAACTTTAAATTTGAAAATCATACCTTTATTGTGCATGTGGATAAACCTTGCATTGTACTGTAAAAAACCAAAGTAACATTTTAATCAAATTGTATAGACAGGTTTGAAATTTTGTTAAACTATTATATGAATGGGATAGCCGTAGTACGTGATTGTTAAGATTGAACCATCCCAACAGTCCCTTTTGGCATTTACAAGGAAGAAGCAACATTTTTCTCTCTCCTGATCTTTGAGCATTTTTCTGAAAGATGCACTCTAGCTCAGAGGAAAGTTATGGAAGTTTTTTTTCATAGTATTTTTGTTAAGGAGTCTTATGGTGAAATTTTGTGGCCTGTTTTGTCCATGTCAGAATGAATTGTAACGCTTTTTTTTTCTTCTGGTTTTAACATTGTGAATGCCTTTTATCCTGGTTTTAATGCAAATGTATGTTGTTGGGGAATCCATGAAACTTTTCCCTTCGAGTTTGTGCCTGCAATGAGGAGGTCATGTTTGCTATCTTTTCTTTTCAGAGCTTCAGCGAATACCTTCTCTGCTGCTTCTTATAGCTATACTGATCAGCTATGTTGAGATGGGAGCTGTTACCAGTTTTACAGTTACTGCATTCTGAACAAGACAAATTTTACTTTGTTAAAGTATGGAACAGATATGAGTAATGAGAGAAACTGTAACTGTCTGTGTTAAGGAGATGTCTGAGTTGGTTTATAATATTTTTGAAGGATTGGCTTTCCAAAATAAGCACCACGTATGTAATGCAAGTTTTAGTTCTAGGACAAATGAGTGCATGCTTTTTAAGACTTGTGCAGAAACACCTTTTGGGTCTTCAAATATCACCTAAAAAGACTTTGTTGTTTAAAAAAAAAAAGAAGTGATAATTTCACTGCAGAATCTCATGCCGAATGCTACTCCTTCATTGTGTAGATTGTTATTATAGGATTTCATTATCTGTACAACACAGAACTTTAAACACAGGTTTTCGTTGCTCACTACAAGTATTCCTAAATATACTGTGTTCTCTGTTGCTATGATCTGAAATTTGAGTGAAGACTTGCCATTTCTTCAAAGGTCCTCTTCATATTTTTACAGGTGCAACTAAAAAAATTACTGCTGCTTAATCATCTTTATGTCATAGAGTTAAAACAATGCTTCTAGATTTTTTCTGTGTTCTATGCTTGTGTGTTTGGTTTTTTTTAATTCCAGATGACTTTTTCAGAACCTATAATAACTATAATTTGTAGTCAGTGGTAGGTTGTAGCAGCGTAAAATTCCATGGCATTTGTGTAACATGATGGTCCATCTTTGAGTTCTAGCACTGCTGGAAACAGTCTCACTTGTGAAGCAGAGTAATCAATTAGGTGCTCATCTTCTAGGTAGGAGTGACAAGAAAGGGAGTATTCCAGGATGAAAAGCTGTATCCAGATTGTGTTGGCTCAGTGAGCCAACTTCTGTAGCTTCTCACAGTCTTCTGGGCAGCACAGCAGAGCTACTCACCAATACTTTTTGGTACAGCTGAAAACTGTAGACAAAAAGGGAGTATCAATTTTAAACATTTGTTTAAATCCTTCATGTATATTTGTTTAAATCCTTCATGTCTTCTACAAAGACAAAATTGGCAAACCTTTGAGAAAAATAGCTTATGGATATTAACTCATCAAGAAAACTTTAGAGTTCAACTCAAATTTATTTCCAAAATAACAATCTCTTGGTGCTGAAACAGACATACTGTTGTACTCACTGAAATCAGTGGGACAAGCAGCTGTGCTGCAAGGAAATAACTGGAGTAAAAGCATATTTCCTTTGGAAAGGAAAAGGCTGCAACTCAACTTGCTTACTACAGATTGTGCTTTTGTAAAGATAACCATTGTGAAAGTCCGTAATTCCACAAATCTGAAATTTGGAATCACTGTCTTAGAGTTCCTGGTAGCAACTGCATTTGCATGTGGGAAGGCCAGAGTAATAACCCACTAAGCATCTTGCATGTGCATGCACTGCCAGGTGGATCAAGCATGTTATAACTTTCTCTGAAGTTCTCTAGTAAATTATGCCACATTTCAGAGAAGTAAAGGATATATTTCATGGTTTACAGCAAGGAGTTTATCATGATTCTTCTCAGCTGAAGTCTTTAAAGCTTCTCTTAAACTCTAAATTTAACTGAATTTGTAGAAAAAAACATCACTTTCATGAGAATTCTACAATCTTCCTGGTTTTCCTCTTTTCTGAGATATTAGTGACTACCTCTTTTCCACTTAACTAGTCTAGAAGAGGAGCTGGCTGTCCCTCGTGGCATTAGAAGTATTTAAAGATATATTGGGTTTGCCAGAGGATCCATTTTAATATACACTTTGTCCATTTAGCCCTAATTATTTTTTTTTCTCCTTTCTGGGCTGAACAGGTTCATAGTTTGAAAAATATTCCAGGCATCGTTTAGTCAAAAGCCAAAACCAAACTATATATAACCAGTTAAATCCAATAGTCTAGGAAGATTTCAGTTCTCTAGCATGGATTGTTCCTACTTGCAGGGATTTTTTTAGGCATGTTGCATCTGTCCTATCCCAAAAAGTATGTTGGGATGTGTGTGGGCATTGTACGTACTCTCTGGGGCCTTCGTTTTTGGTGTTAGTTTTTCAGAAGTAGATGTTGGATAAACTGCTATCGGTAGATGCTGGATAAACTGATATCGGTAGACAGCAGGTATTCAGCAGTTGCACACTGGAGTCCTTTCTTGTGTTGATCTGTTACCAGTACAATAGGAGACATTTTCAGCACACTGCTTTGCCTGGAGGCTGCTTGAGTTATTTCCTATTTTTGTCTTTGCCACTAAGGTAAATATTTTTATTCTTGCTCTCACAGTTGTTCTTAAGTCTTCTCTGGATAATAAGAGTGAACTTTACGTGTTGCACATCTAGTTCTTAGCAGCAACAATAAACTTGACCAAATCTACTAGTTTCATTGTACTTTGGTTCATCCGAAATATGATGCTTTGTCTGCAGATTTAGGAGTGCATTGTTTAATTAGTTCACTTTTGAAAAATTACTTTGGCATATGTAAGTGATAGAAATTTATTACCTAATTTGTCAGAGCAATTTGTTGAAAGTCTGAAACTGCCTTTGGTTCATGGGCTTGGATGCTTGATCGGGTTCCTCTTATTTCTGGGAAAAGCTAAAGCTATTTTGCATAAATGATTTTTGCAACAATGCATTGCAATATGTAAAAATGTGGGCCAGCAATTTGTCTGACATTACAATATGCAATGCAGACCTGTTCATGTGTCTAAGTATCTAAATATGGATGTTATTTCTTGGCTTATGTGCAGGGATATGTGATCAAAATTTTTGGTTTGAATTTTCTTCTAGACAAAGGGTAAATTTGGCAAAATACAAATAGGGGAAAGCCTCACATTTGCTTCTGGTAAATGAACTTTTCTGTTGCTCGACATTTTCAACTGTTTTAGGTGACTGTTTTTGTGTAAGAAAATTTAAAATACTTACTTGAAATTTGCAATTTATTTTTGCTCCATAGGAATATTACCAATGAACATAAAAGAAAAGGATGAGACCTTTTTTGTTCTTCAAATTACCGAACTGTTGTTTGCATCAAATAAAGGTTCCTTAAATATACTTACTGTTTAATTATCTTCTGAGCAACTTTCCTGTAGTATTTTATATTAAAAGCTAAAATATCAGCAATTTTTGTTCTTGTTAATGTAATTAAGTTCCTTTGAAGAAGCAAAACAAGAGTAGCTTCATGTGATATTTTCAGTGATAAAGGCTGAGAATCCATAATAGAGTGAGGTAAAAGCAGATCTTCTTGATGTGCCTATAGTCACAAATCAGATATGAATCATGGTATTTGTTTTGCTTGTTTTCTGCAAAGATCTTGGTTGTCTTATATTGATTATATAGGAGTTTTTCTTTTATGAGAAGAAAAATTGAGGTTTAATTTGATTATATTTAATGAAGGTCTTTTTTCTTAGGTGAGGCCCCCATGGCTCAGTTTTTAAATTAATCAGAATACATGGCTGGGAAAATGCATCAATCATAAATTTCAGATTCCAAACATTAATAGTAATGGAAAATTACATGCTGTGTTTTGCAACTGTACAAAACACCTTAACTTTTTAATACAATAAATTGAGTTGGCTTAAATTTCAATGCATATGTTCAAAAGCAATGACAGTGAAATCCAAAAGCAGTCACCTGACACTCTGATTCATAAAAGTGAGGTTCTTGCAGCACTGCATTTATTTCAGTTGCCAATCTTGCTCCATTTTACTCTGAGTACTGCTATATTTTTTGTGAAGTATCTTGCAAAACTAGACTGCTCTAGCCTTCTTGTATCGATTTTTATAAAGACGAGAAGTCAGTGAATAGAAATAAGGAATAAAATAACTTGTGGCTATAGTTGCTGCAGCAATCAGATAGCTTAAGGAAATCATTGATACCAATGTAATGTGAGTTCTCATGCTTCTTGGCATCTTTGGAGAGTGTGCGTTGGGTATATTCCTTGCTCTCTGGATCCTTCAGTTGCTGTGTCCAGATTCTTCTCTGACCCACCAGCCTGGCTGGGTCCCATTTCTCAAGGCCAGAGCTAAAGACTGGAATATAACCAGGGAGCCTGAACCTCTCCTTTTGTTTAGCCTGAGGCCGAGAGCCTTCCCTTTGTGCCAGTATTGGGGTAGATGAGGAAAAATTATTTTGAAAGATGTGTTCAAGCAGGTTCTATGGAATGATATAGGACATACTTCTTCCTAACACTACTTCTCTCCCTCCCGCCAAATCCATTGCAGCAGAGAATCCTGTGTGTGCAGTCCCTTGGGCAGTGGTGAGGGGATCTCAGTCTCCCGCCCTCTTTCAGGCGTGTGTGTATGAGCTGAGCTCAGGAGTTATCCCTTCATGGATGTAGTCAAAAGGTGAGGGTAAGGGGCTCAATAGAGGGTTATATCCTGTTTATAGGATGTAGCTGTATACCCTTCCACAAACTTTAAGGCAGAGAATGGGAGAGGAAAGAGGAAAGCCACTGAAGTAAATGGACAACTACTCAGATTATTTTCATCAGTATTCATCTTGATGGTGTGTTTTTCAACTGATGATATGGTATTGAGATAAAAGTGGAACTTCTGTCTTAAGAGCAGATGTACTTTCCTCATACCTTAAATTCCTCTTTGAGAAAAGGATTACAATTTCCCTGTGTTTCCCCTTCTGTTCTTAAAACTCTCCAGGACACAAAATTATTTGGAGGAGTGTGATTCTGGTGGGCAAGGGACTCTGATCACCAAGGACTCCGATATAAAGAACATACTGGAGCATTTTAAGGGAGAGCACAGTGGAAAGGATATAATTAAATTTGCACACTAAGGGATAGCTGAATATTTTCAGCTTTAACCAGTAAGCTGTTCATCAATCACAGGTAGTCATGTGGCCCTTTGCACTGTAGTGCCTGAGTGCTATACTGTAACAGTACTTAACTATTTTAAAAGGGTGTTTATTTTCCAAGCATCTTTATAAAGTAGGGAAGTACTTTTATCCCCTCTTTTTTCTTTTAGTTCTTAATCTAAAATAGAACCTTATCTGCATGAGTGGTTGTAGTAGAATTAAGCTGTGAGTTTGTGCTGTTGTAGTTACAATGACATGGCTATCCAACAACAAGAAAGAAGGCACTCTTGTTACGGAGTAAGAGTGTATTTTATTTGATTTAGCACAGAGTTTGAAGGTGGTTTGAGCTAATCCAGAAAGAAACTGCTTTCCTTCCTGTATATATGTCTGACACAGGAAGTTTTATCAGTGTAATTATAGCGATGACCCAAAATGACTTGAGAAAGTTAGACAGTAAGCTGGTGATACATAAGGGAGGTAGACACAAAACCACTGGAACATCCTCTATCAAATGCTTAGAGAGGACATGTAAGGAAGGTGAGCTTGGCCTCTGTGGAATAACAGCAAGACTGGATATACTAGTCATCAGCAAAATAAGAAGAGTCCAGTAGGCAGTTAATGTCTTCTGTGGCTAAAAAGGAGTGAGGGGAGGGCAAAATTGAGCTGTAATCTGTAAGTTTTTATTTTTAATGTCAAAATGAAGATGTGTGGCAATTCATTAGTGTAGAAGTTCCAGAATGTGGGGAGTGGCTAAATTTAAATTTCTAAACACTGAGAAATGTAAAGTTAAGATTCATATCCCCACCCCAAACAAGTGGCACTGTTCCCTCTTAGACCCTTGTGTGTTCTTTTCTATAATGTCTTGATATTTGGAAAAAGTTGCATTTTAAAATACAAGATTGTGGTGGGTTGACCCTGGCTGGATGCCAGGTGCCCACCAAAGCCACTCTGTCACTCCCCCTCCTCAACTGGACAGGGAAGAGAAAATATAACGAAAGGCTCATGGGTCGAGATAAGGGCAGTTTCATAAAGCAAAAGCAAAGGTCGCGCGTGGAAGCAAAGGAAAACAAAAGATTTTATTCTCTACTTCCCATCAGCAGGCGATGTCCGGCCACTTCCCGGGAAGCAGGGTTTCAGTACGCGTAGCGGTTGCTCTGGAAGACAAACATAAATAACGGATGCCCCCCCTTCCTCCTCCTCCCCCTAGCTTTTATACTGAGCAGACGTCCTATGGTATGGAATATCCCTTTGGTCAGTTTGGGTCAGCTGTCCTGGCTCTGTCCCCTCCCAAGATCTTGCCCACCCCCAGCCTACTGGTGAGGGGGGGCAATGTTGGAGAGACAGCCTTGATGCTGTGGGAGCACTGCTCAGCAGTAGCCAAAACCCTGGTGTGTTATCCACACCTTTCTAGCTACCAATACAGAGCACAGCACTATGAGGGCTGCTATGGGGAAAGTTAACTCCATCTCAGCCAGACCCAATACAAAGGTATATATAGAGATTACAAATATGAAATTGCATTAACTGCAGTTTTGCTTATTACAAAGTATTAGCACACAGAAATGTAAAAGACAATATTTATGGGAGGCTAATTTATGCAAAAGACTTCATTAACATAAACCTTAGTTTTGAAATGAACTTCAGGGGCAGTTTTTCTTCAAGCACTTGTTCATTTGTTGCAATAGATGTATGTGCAAACAGGCCATTTTGATGTCACAAGTATTTTAAAGTAACCATATAAGCAAACTGATATGGATTTTCCACTGTATTAACTGTCTCATAGTTATGGAAGTAGCAAATCGGAGTTTAGGTTTCTAAATGTTTTTGAATCTTGATGGCTTATTAGTTAATAGGAAATTACACCAAAATGTAAACCATACATCTGTTTTCCATAGTTTAGAAAGCAAAGATAAATCATTACTGAAAAGATAACAGAGTTTATTAGTGTTGGTTTTGATTTTATGGCAGGAACAGCCTCTCTGATCCTGGAAAGCTGACCTAAGCGTCAGCAAGCATCATCCCTTTTTCTATAGCTGCTTGTTTGAAGTTGCCATATCAAGCCAGGTGAAACTAATCTGAACACACTGATTGTTGTGTCAAAATATAGTTGTGCTGTCCATATTGAATGGATCTAATAAAAGTCCATAATGATGTTACATTTTTTGATGGGGTTTTTTTATGTTCAACCTCTCTTGAAGGCATTCTGGTGATGGATGCATCTGCCTGAATCAGGGAGATCTATTTGACTTGCAAATTCAAGGCAAAGTGATTTTGGATCCTTCTAAAGATTAGATTTGCGTAAATATTAGCTAAAGTTAAAGGCTGTTCTACAAACTTGAAACCACCCATCAAGTTATGAACAGAAAGCAATGCTGAACTTTGAATCAGATCTGTGCCTTGCCATTCTTTAAGCCATACGTGAAGAAGGGAAATACTATATCCACTACACATTTGTAGAACTCTTTCTACTATACATGGCAAAACCCTTTGAAAAGCTTCCCAGATTAAAATACAATATGGGAGGAGGTTTACAGACTAATTCATTTTTAGCTAAGATTCACTGGCTGGTTTTTAACTGTATTATATTTTGTCAAGAATTGCTTGGTGAGAAACAAGTATCTTGACAGTCAGTGGCTATTCAGTAACAGCTGAAGATTCTTGAATGTCTTCTCTAAGAAACCTTTTGATAATGACAATCAAACAAAAACAAGCATATGTTCTTCCTCCAGCAAGCAACTAGTAAGTCATGAACAGCATTTGGAAAAGTTTGGAAAAGTACTGAAGAAGTGGTTGTTCATGTATGCAGTTCTTCAAGATGAATTGTTGATGAATTGTTCTTACAGCTACTCTGTGACTTGCCCTTCAGTTTCACTAATGTGGAGTTTATCAGCATTGTGATTCCTTACAGTGGAACAAAGATTTGGTTACGATGGCACTTTTCTTGTGGGTTTTTTTTGTTTGTTTTAATAGTTGCGGCAGCTTTGAGAGTATGCATAAGTGATGTCTGAAGAACACTGATGCCTATAGTCCATTTCAGGCATACTGTATATGCTGATCACATGCATTGCAAAAAATTGAGTTATTCTGTTGACGAGGACGGTTTTTCAGAAAGCTTGGTTTACTGGGGCAATCTTATTAATTTGTGGAGTAACTTTTTAGTAAAGTTACTTTCTCCTTTGCTATTTAAAAAGCCATGCAAACTAGAGTTGAATGTAACTGATTAAAGTGGAAGCAGGAAAGTAGGTACCAGGTCTTAGCAAACTTATCAAACAAATTGAAAAACTGAAGGTGATCATACATGTTTTTGTAGATGCTTTCAAATGGTTTTGTGTTCTATATTCTTTTAAACTTTTTTGAAAAGTATCCTGTAAACTGAAAAGGCATTAGTATGGGTTTTATAACCTAATGTTTGTTGCCATGTGACTGGATTCTTATGGTGAACTGGATTCTCTTAAGTATTTCTTTACTACCCTGAAAAAATAAATAGTATATTTATTATAAAATATGGAGCTATAAAAAAAAGGAATTAAGTAAGATGTTTCTAGTGAAGATTGGGTTGCCCTGACTCAACATAACATAAGTAATAAAGTAAAATAAATATTAACAAGCTCTTGACTGGAGTCCCACAATATATAATATCCCTGAATTTCTTCAGAAAGGATGGGGAGTCCTTTTCCATGTATATCAGAATTGTTCATACATGTGCAGTCATGCTTAACTCCTTTGTACTGCATGAGTAAAACTTTTTAGATTTGGTTATTTACAATCCTCAGCAGCTAAGGAAACTAGGCATGCAGCAGACTTGTTCCAGGGAACATTGTGACAGAAACAAAAACTTTATAGATGGCTTATAGAGCACTTTACAATAATTCTATTTGTTCTCTTTTCTGCTATTCCCTTCTTGAATAAAGAAAGCTTTTCATATTCCCTAATAAAAGAAAAAGGGGGAAGCTTATACTGTCATCTGAAATATCTGTAACAGGAGAGAGTGCAGTTTAAGCATTAGTTGAATTTAGCATTGGAGAACATAGAAAACTTGGAACTTTTGAGAATGAAATAAAGTTATTTTTCAAAATATTTAAAGTACTTGCATTTTTATTTTTTCATTGATGTCTAATTAACACTGTGGTAATTGACTTATTTTTAAAGATTGAGTAGTGTTCTACCTCAGGAACAAAATCAATAAGGAAAGCAAGAATAGATATTCCTAGGAGGTAGGAGAGTAGTAGCCTGTGATTTTTGTTTCTTGTTTCGAGGTTTTTTGGTTTTTTTAAGGGTTTTCTTACTTAAAATATATCACTTTTCATCTTACTGAGATGTTCTTTGTGCACAGTATAGGGAAAATAAAGAACAAATTCTGTTCTAACAGTTCCTCAAAGCAATGATCACAATCTTAAAATTACATCATGAAACATTCAGACATTGTTTTGAAATTGAATTGAATTAGAATTTGGTCATGGAACTCTTGCCAAGCTAGGTATACAATCTATTACTGATTTGTTTCCTTTTCTGATTTCCTCTCCAAGCAATCTGTCTTACTAGTTATTCTGTTTTTAAATTTACTTTTCATTGTAGACTAGGAGAGGCTTAAAGACATATTTGTAGAAAATACTCCTGTTAGTGTAAGTGCATCTAGCCCATCTAGCTTTTAAGCATCTGTATGAATCTTAATGCAACTTTTGTTCCTTTACTTGCAGCTGTTTTTTGCAATGTCTTTGGCCAGATTTGCTGTAGGCTTTACGCTCTGTGTGTTGTCCCGCTGATTTCAATGAAATTACCAACAGTGCGTGAAATTGAGAATATGTGTTAAAAAAACAGGATCTGAGGCCCTCTAGCAATTTCACCTGTGGAAATTGTCTTAAAACATGTATGTGCAAATTTTCCTCTAGTCTGGGGCTGAATGTAAGCTAACTCTCTTCAGACACTGTATAGGAGTACAAAGAGACATGGAGTATTAGTGTGGGGACACCACTGCTCAGACATGGCTATGCAGCATCCAAATTAGACCTGGCTAGCATTCAGTCAGTTGGTGGTACACACAGAGGAACTGATCTGCCTGTGCTGTCATACTTCTGCCTATCTTCAGTCAAGTGCCCAGCCCGCAAAGAATAATCATTTCACAGCGCCACGGCAAACCACACTGTGAAATGTTTTCTAGCATTTTTGAAAGCAATATTGAGAATTTAGGTAACTTTGGCAGGTGGTGATTATCAAAGGATGGCAACTTAAAGCAAATAAATAATCATAAATCACAGCATAGGGGAAGCAGGGGCAAATTTTGCTATCAGTTTTACTTTATAGATATTTACCTACCTCAGTTTGAAAAACCCAATATTTTAAGTTAAATCTTTTCTAGAATGCACTTAAATGGGATGACTTGCTGAACATACCTGAGAATTATAGAAAAATAATTTTCTAATCATTAGTTTCATTGCTTATAGGCAATTTTTATGGATGTAGAGATATGTGAAACCAGTAATAGATGAGACTTTTTAAAATTTTGTTGCTGGAAACTATTTTCTCATATTAAGGCTCTTCTAATTCCAGTTAAAGTTGTTTGGGGGGGGAAGACTAAGTTTGGATTAGAAGATGGGATATTAGTGTAAAAATGGAAATAAATTTCAGAAAGTTATGTTAGTGATATAGTGAATGCAATTAAAAAGTGAATTATCATCCAGAAGATGATTTCCTTGGAGGATTTTTTTTTGTATGTGTGTGTATAGCAACTGTCAGGTGTTTCCTCTCTATCTAAATCGTATAGTATGCCTTGGGAAGGAGAGAGAGGCACTTATGACAAAGGCATTTGTTCTGTTGTTGGAAAAAGGTTAACAGGTTTAGTCCGATAATCTTAAAATCTGTGCAATAGGTTATTTGATAAATAAAGACAAGACATCAAATAAACAAAACCCCAAGAAATACTTTTGAATTAATTTGGTTTCCTTGTGTCACTTGAAAAATATTTTGACTGTAAATCTCCTTCATACTGACTGCATATGAGCCTAATCGTAGTTTCAAAATGTGATGAGAATTGTGTGATGATGTCTAACTATTTACCTCTGTGGAAAAGAAACCTGATGTGGTCCAGCTTGCTGTTTGTCTATATTAAATAAAAATCTTTCAACTATGCTTTGTAACAAAATCAAGCAAAAATTTGGGTTGCATTATAGAACTACTAGTAGGAGGTAAGAAAAAAAATCTGAGGCAGAGGTTGGGATGTCAATGATTTGGTCTGTATTTAGGGATAAGACCCCAGAGATTCTGCCACAGATTGTCTCTACCTACTGGAAAAGGGAAGATTACTGTCTTGTGTACACTAAATAATATGAATGAGAATAAACAGAACTGTTAATGAGGCATAATGAATCCTTAATTTACCTACACTGTTAGAAAACCTGTTGAATTCGGAGGATGAACCGAAATAAGACTAAATTTTGTGGAAGTAGAGCAAGGATGTCTTTTTACAAAGGAAATTTACCAATTTGAATTTGTTTATATGCCTGACAAAATATTTTATTGAAGGAGATGTGTGTGCAATTTATTATGTTAATTTCTAATTACAGTGTGAACAATAAATGCAACTTTAGAAAGGGCTGTCAAATACATCCAAGTATATCTAACTGTGGTATTGTTTATTAGTGGATATACTATAAGCAGTTCCTGAGAAAGGACTGTAGCGTTGGGCCCTTATTATTATCTTCAGGTTCACATTTACTCTTCTTGCTCTCCATTAATAGGTAGCATAGATCAGTCAGTGTTAAAGGAGTTGCCTCCTGAGCTCCTGGCAGAAATTGAATCTACCATGCCGCTTTGTGAACGTGTGAAAATGAACAAGCGCAAACGTAGCACAGTTAATGAGAAACCAAAATATGCTGAAATCAGTTCTGATGAAGACAATGACAGTGAAGAAGCTTTTGAATGTAAGTAGTACATCGTTCTGTTCCTACTCCTAAAGAAGGCTAATATTTTGCTTTTACAAAAAGATATACTTTTTTTTTTGTTGGCTGCCCTAAAACATATGAAAACAAATTTGCTTTCCAGACAACTACTTGGCCAAGAACCTATTTTTTTCTTTTAAAAGAAAAATTACTTGATTTCAATTTGTCACTCAAGATGAAAAGCAGCTAGTTGTTAAATTTCTTTCCCTAATTACTTTATGGGAAGCCACTGCCTAGATTTTTTTTTTTTAGTTGTGCAATAAAACATTTTTAGCCAATCAGATTAAAGAAAATATCCTGTAAAGCAGCTCAGAAAACTTGCACACAAAGCTATGCAAAGAAAAACTTCAGTAAATACATTTTAAATTATTCTGAATTTCATTGATAAGAAAAGCAAAGGATCCCCTCTTGAATTTTTCTGACATGATAAATTAAGAATGTTAGTGCCCAGAAGTTTCTTAAAATATTTCTTCTTATATTATTTCCATGGTATATTGCTTGAAAAACTGGAATTATTGCCGATGGTTTCTCAAAATAGCATTTGCTGATTATACTATTTTTTAATTAAGTGATTTCAAAGGAAGAGAGGAAGCTTATAGTTAGACTTGCTGTGCAATCAGGTAAAGTTCATAAGCGTCAAAAAATGCCTCTAAGTTAGGAAGGGATTTCCTACTTGCAAATAAGAGTGTGGTTAGTTTGTCCCTATGGTAGTTCAGTTAGCCAACACTGAAAAGAAACTCCATTAAAATGGAGTGAATCAGTTCAGTCTGAGTAACATCTTAGCTGTGTTACCTATGCAGGGCTACAGGAGAAGTGCCTATTGCTGTTAACCTGAGAAGGCATCTTGCTTATAATGATTTTTTTCCAAATTTAGACTCTTTCCACCTTTGCTTATCTAAACATCTTACTGAACTTTTGTAAAACATAATGTTTTGCTTCTTAGTCTTTCTTAGGGTCCAAAAGAGAAAGATTTGTTTGTCCTGCTTTTTTAATATGTTTCAAGTTCTCGTCAAACAGATACGCAATGCATATGCACACATACACGTAAATTTATAATAGCGATACCTCTGATCTTTATCAAAGAAGCAGAAAAGAATGTCCTTTTGTTTGTGGTTTTTTCATTTAAAATATAACTGAATAATGCTGCTTTGACCGTGAGTATGAGATCTTGAGGTAACTTGTAATCAGATGATTTGCTTCATTCAGGATTCTATATTCTCTGTTTACCGTATCATTTCACCTGTTTATGATGTTAATAATCTGGAACAGTGAATTAAAAAAAGAATAAGTAAAGCAAAATTATTTATGTTGGTTGGGAATGGAGAGGATTGTCAGGAATTTCAGAGAGATCTTAATCTACCTATTAGCCACAGTGGCTGTTGAAATTCTTAAATGCAAAGTAAAGCAAATTAAGGAAAACTTTCACAGTAATTATATGCTTTAAGGGATTCTAGGTTTGCTATATCCACTCAAGAGATCTGGCCATCATTCTAAACAATCCATTGAGGACATCTGGTTTAAAAATAAATTATAATATTTCTCAAAGGATACTGTAGAACTGAACTGAGTTAAAACGAGACAAAATGATCAAGAGAATGAAAGATTTGTGACAAGTACACTGAATAGATTTGTACTGTTACAAATATGTATTTCAAAATTCTTTTGGTTGTCTAAAATTGAACTTTAAAAAATATGAAATAGTGATTGTTATAGAAGAAGAGAAATTTCTTTGAGTATCTCATGAAGAAGGGGCATTCCATTAAATTAAATGATGAGAAATTAAAAATTGCTGAAATCATTCTCATACAATAAGTGCTAAATGTGTTATTGCATAAATGTTTGGCAGAATTCAGAAGGAAATTGGGTATTTATATTCTGGATAGTCTTTATTTATGTACAGAATTCATAATAACTCTTGAAATATTATTAATACTTACATTTTTAGTCATTTTTATCTACTTCAAAATAAACTTTGTAGAGCAATGACTGTGAATAGCTGTTCCCATGTTCATCTTATTTGCCTTGCAGAGCCAGAACAACTGTAACACATTCTGTTTTGTCATGCAGCATTGATAAACTGATCAATTTAAATTTCTGCTGGAAAGCAATATTGGAAGTTACTTTTCTCATGGAGATGTAGCTGGGGTCAGAATTCATCCTACAGAGCTTAAATTGATTGTCGTGGTTTAACCCCAGCCAGCAGCTAAGCACCACGCAGCCGCTCGCTCACTGCCCCCCCACCCCTGGGATGGGGGAGAGAATCAGGAAAAAAAACTTGTGAGTTGAGATAAAGACAGTTTAATAGGACAGAAAGGAATGAAAAACAATGATAATGATAATAATAATAATATGACAATAGCAATACTAAAAGAATTAAACTATACAAAGCAAGTGGTGCACAATGCAATTGCTCACCACTCGTTGACCGATGCCCAGTTAGTTCCCGAGCCGCGATCCGCGCCGCTCGGCCAACTCCCCCCTGTTTATATACTGGGCATGACGTTCCATGGTATGGAATACCCCTTTGGCTAGTTCAAGTCAGCTGCCCCGGCTCTGCTGCCTCCCAGCTTCTTGCACACCTGCTTGCTGGCAGAGCATGGGAAACTGGAAAGTCCTTGGCTTAAGATAAGCGCTACTTAGCAACAACTAAAACATCAGAGTGTTATCAACATCATTCTCACACTAAATCCAAAACACAGCACTATAGCAGCTACTAAAAAGAAAATTAACTCTGTCCCAGCCGAAACCAGGACATTGATACTGATGATTTGTAAACTGTGGAGATAGATTTCATCTACCTCCACAAAATACTGTCTCATGGGGGGAAAAGAATCAGTTAAGATGTGTAAAGTCTTTTCCCATAAACCCCCTACTTTCTTCTCCAATATGCTCACTTCAGGTATCCCAGACAGCTCTCCGTTTCTTCAATCGCAGTTAACTCTCAACCATTTTAGAACTGACAGTGTTAGTAGCTTAGGCCTCATGAACATGACTGTACTGCCTCCAGAAGCAAGTCTGATCCATAAGCAGAACAGCTCAAAGTATGAACTAAGTTATTACCTTAAACACTTGGACCACCTCTGTGCAGAAGTTTCGTACTATGTTTTCAGAAGTGGGAGCGCTCTAGGGTGCAGTGCAGAGCATTAGTATCACCACAGGTCCAATGTTGTTGTTTTTATTAGTTCTGAGCCTGGGCTGACTACTGACTATATCCTGGTACTATACCAGGTGTGACTATATCCTGGTATGTTTCCTATGCTTCTCAATAAACTGGGGTTGTGGAAAGAACTTGTCAGTTCTGTTCCAGTTCTGTCTGAATGCTTGGAGCCATTTTGCTCAGAAACAACCTTATATACAGTCATACCTCTCTAAACTTCAGGAGACTTTGGTAAACACACACAGATGTCAGGGCTGTTATATGCAAGTTCACAAGAATAATCATCTCTGCTAGTCTAGAATATAATGTTTTGGAGCCGTTTTGATCTTCACAGCACAGTCTGTTAGACATCTCTTTGCTAGCCCAGTTATCCTGTTACCTTAGATAATGGAGAGTTGGCTGATTTCATGGATGAAATTACCTCCTCCTCCATATCCTTTTTCTATTACATCTTAGCACCTTCTCCTCTTCAAGACTGTCTTTGAAAACAACAAAGAACTCTCCATTCCCCTCCCACACACACACTTTATTTCCACCAAGTTTCTGTTTCTGTATAGAACATTTATCCCAGTTTTTCAACATTCAGTTCTGCGAGGCTTTTTGGTCCTGACTGAAAACTGGTTATAATAACCTTCTGTGGTATATACTCGCTGCCTGGCCCAGAATTGTGACTCCAGCTTTTTCCTTTACACTGAATTTCCTGCAATATATATCAAGACAAAATTTTAGTTGTTTTGGCAAAACAGAATATCTTTAAGCAACTAGGTTGCCAAGTCTCATTGGAACTTGCTGTGTTAGATGGGCAAAGCAATCACTGAATTGGAACATGGACACCCAGTAATAGTCACAATTTAGATAACTGAAGAAATTATCTCACTGTTCTCTTATGAAAGGATGAAACTTATTTTTATTTGTTCTACTTTCCTGACTTTGTTTAAAAGGACAAATGCCCTGTAAATTTGTATTTTTAAATGTTTGCTGGTGTCTTTGCCGGTTTCAGGCACAGTTTTCATGTAATTCAAAAGAAATAGTTAGAATAATGCCATAACAGAATTTTATATGATAGTTTTAGAGTGTTCACTTGTTTTACAGAACATCTATATGATAGTGTTTAACTTGCAAATGTATAATTTTGAGCTATTAAAAGTAGAATTTTTTTACTTATAATGAAAATGCATTTCATTTCTAGCTTCTCGTAAAAAACATAAAAAGGATAGAGATGAAGCTTGGGAGTATGAAGAACATGACAGAAGAAGTTCTGGTGACCATAGGAGAAGTGGTTATTATCATGAAGGAAGGAGGACTTCTGGTAGTGGCCGTTACCGTAATCGCAGTCCCGATGACTCTGATATGGATGATTATTCTCCTCCTCCTAGCCTCAGTGAGGGTAACTGATTGTTTTAAAAATTTTATTTTCTTCCATAATACTAGTGCATTTTTAAAGGATATGTTAAACATTTTAAAATAAACATCTTTACATGCAGTATTGAATATAAGCGTAAGAAATGTAAACAATCCTTTATTCTCTTAATTAGTGGCTAGAAAAATGAAGAAAAAAGAAAAACAAAAGAAGAGGAAAGCTTATGAACCTAAACTAACACCTGAAGGTAATTTTAGAAGATTTATTTTCTACAGTTTGTATTTTCTGTTTTGTATATAAAATAATTATATATACATTTCTTTTTTCACCAGAAATGATGGACTCTTCAACTTTCAAAAGATTTACTGCTTCAATAGAGAATATTTTGGAAAATTTAGAAGACATGGATTTTACAGCTTTTGGTAATATGTCAGAAAATTTCAAAATGCTTTCCCCAATTAGAAACACAAGAAACAAAAAAATTTGCATCTCAGTATTTTCAAAGTTCCTTCTTTGTGATTTAATTGCCTGTGATACATGCTACGATATACTGCATTTATATGGCTTCTACCTTGAGTGGAGGCCTTTACCTTTCCAATTTCACTTGCTGCTACAGGAAGAAGATCCTCCTTCTTCCTCCCTGCAGAATCCAAAAGGGACATAAATCACAATGAGACAAATAATAGTCCCCTGGAGTGGAAAGGATACCTCTTTGGGATGTCATTAGGGTGTTATCTTCTGTCAAACATATCTTTGTAAACAACACTAACATAAGATGGTTCTCTTGCCAGTAATGTCTGAGGCACATAATTTTGCATCTGTTGTGGCCTTTGGCCCAACAGAGCTTGATTATTCAATTCAGCAGCAGAGTGCTTATGCACTTATGGGTGAGGCACTGAATCACTGTATGCTCCTTATCCATTTCAGTGGAAAATAAGCCAACTTAGCATAAGTGTCTGACGAAGTAGTTCAGGTTGACCAAGATGACTTTCTATTGAAATGGATAATGGAGCATTTGTTATTTTTTTTCCTACCATCTTTGTCACAAGATTAGAACAAGGGGAGGAGCATAGTAAACAAATCACTACAGCAGTGGTGTCTACAACCTTGGATTAAAAAGTGAAGTAATTGGTTCTTTCTATATGTCTTGTAACATTATAGGTTTTTTTGTAAGGGTAAATGTGATTAAGATGCAGCGTATCCCGAGGTACTTAATTTCCTATGTGTTTTTCACCTATTGCCCTTCCCCAGATTTTAACTTTAGAATTAGGACTACAGTCATTTAAGATCTGTTTTACTGAAATGAGGGTGATGGCACAAGAGCTGCAATAAATGGATTTTGCTATATTAAAAATATTTTTAATTTATGACTTTCAGTCATATTTAACAAGTAGCTGTTTTAACACAACCAAAAGTTGTCATCATCAGTCTTCATTAGATGAAACTATTAGATGCTAGCTATTTGGAAAATCAGTTCTTTTTCTTCAATTGGCTTTTTCATATTGGCTGTAAAATACTGGTTTCCTTGAAGTCTTATTAGAAATATGATTGTTAATTTTTTAATTTTTTTTTTTTTAAGGCGATGATGATGAGATTCCACAGGAATTGCTACTGGGAAAGCATCAACTTAGTGAGTTGGGTAGTGAATCTGCAAAAATCAAGGCAATGGGCATTATGGACAAGGTACATCTTCATAGTATTTAACTCTTTTTGAACATTTAATTGTTAAACATACAAAAACTTCTGTCCCCTGTAATATTCCACCCTCTTCAGGTGTGCATGTGACAGATACTGTGAACAGTTGTGCTTCTGCTGACTTAGCTGAAGTGCTTAAAAAGTTACCACATCTTAACTGTTACTGTCTCTGAAGCCGAGACATTTTTGTTGAATGGTCCTTCTCTGTGTTAGCGCTGACTCAGAGCACTATATGCCAATAGGTAACACATGCCTGAGCAGTAAAATCTAAAATAATTAATCTACTTTCACAAAAGCACATCAACCTATAGGCTTTGCTCCTTACAGCTAGTGTTGAGCAACCACAGTAAAACAGAACCTGCTGGCAAAGTCAAAAAATCCACCCTTTCTGATATATGCCGTTAGTGCAATGTAAATGTATGATGTCCATCCAGCATCACACTGAATTGCCTACTTCCTTTCTTTCTCCAAAGAGTCCTTTCAAACTTAGAAGATTTAATGCCTCAGGTGATAATAAGATTAATTTTCTGTAGACTGCATATTGTGGTTTCTTTGCCATACTCTTCCCGACTTCAGTTCAAGGGAACTTTCTGTTGGCACAAACTGTTGGTATCACACCTCTAGAAACAATGTTCTTGCTTTCCTTATCTTCCTAGAACTCTTGGCTTTGGGAAGTCTTGTGTTAAATTCTTACTCTGCCTGCTCATGACCACTTACTATGTTTATGAAGTGTCTGTGAAGCCACTTATTATACAAGTCGCTCTGAAGGGTTTTCTTTAATCCAACATTTAGGTATTCTTCCTGGCCTTTTCTTCGATCTCCCTACCTTCCTTTGTAGCGTGTTATCAGCCTGAGTGTTTCTCTTTCCTGGTAGTTCTCACCCTTAACCTCTGTTCCCTGTTTTTTTCACATACATACATATACGTATACATAAAATGAGAATTTTGTTGCTTCTAAAGGTGAGCACAAATAGTATCTGGATGAATGAAACTGACTCTCCTGGAGTTTAGCATATTCTACAGATTATTTAATCATAATTCTGTAGAACATCAGTAAGTGAGTTTGAGTTACTTTTTTCAACATACTAGTTTTTCAAAGTTAACACAGTTATTAAGAATACATTTCCTTTTTATTAGCTCTCAAGTATCAGGGAATTTTATTTCTGCTTGTCCATAGAATTTGGATTTTCTCTTAATAAAGCTCTATATGGTCAGTTAGAATTTGTGATTGATACTTGGATTTGGTAAATTTCTGTTTCTAGAAGCAAAAGTGTATAACTATACAATGTTAATTACAGATATGCAGTTTTAAATACATTTCTATGGATTTTGCTGGTTGAAAATGCAGTTTGATTGCAGTCTTAGAACATATTTCACTAGTTTAATTCTATTATCAGCATTCTCAATCATGCTGTGACAGAAACCAGACAAGTCAAGATCCAATCCTTATCTCAGATTACTTACAGTTTAAGTTTGTCAGATTACATAACATGTTCTATCCTTCATCCATGGACATTTTTGTCAGCAGTTTGGAAGCCTTTATGTTTCTACAGTTGTTTGATGTGTTTTGTTTCTTGTTTTAGCTCTCAACAGATAAAACAGTAAAAGTCCTGAATATTTTGGAGAAGAATATTCAAGATGGATCAAAGCTTTCTACATTACTTAATCATGTGAGTTTCAAATTACATCGTTTCACACCATTGTGTAGAATAGGGTTTTCTTCACTTGAGTCCCATATAGTGATAGTTTCAAATACTCTGTGTGTGTGTGAAAGGAATTTCTGATTTAATATGTGATTAAGAGATTGCCAAATTTTAAGATTTGAAGTAAAATTCAATTAATTATATTTTTTCAGTACTAAACGTGTTTTACTATAGGACTGATAACTAACAAATGTAATGGGAGCAATTGAGTTGTCTTTTGACTTAATTTTAAATATTATAGTTTCATCCTGAAATATTCATGGTAACTGGTGTAACTTGCACCATTGGATATTTCTTTGCTACTTTTCTACGTGTCCCTTACACAATGGAAGAAGTGTATATATATACTTATATATAGAGAGAAATATATATATCTCTCTCTCATATATATATAATGCACTGTGATATTTTTAGATTCTCTTACCCCAAAGGGAAAAAGTTGATATGGTTTCACCAACCCCTTATTTTTACAAGGAAAGCCGACAGTGTTGAACTGTGCTGTTATACAGGCAGGAAAGATTCTTTTTCTCTGTACCAGAGAAGTTATTAAAAATTCCACCTGGTTTTGCTATTAATAATGTTATTACAATATTTCAGTAGTGCTAGGTGGTCATAATTAACCTCATGTATGTTTGTTTTTATAACTTGTACAAACACAGAAATACAGAGATTCTATACCCTGTGCTAAATCTAAATGGTCATATTTGATAAGACATGTTTTAAACCCATTGATAATAGATGAGTTGGTCTGTGAAGTGGAGAAAGTTATATTCTCATGAGTTTTGTGTGACTTAACAGTCTTTTTGTGTAAGAATTCCCTCTAGTGGCAAAAATTAGACTGATCAAAGCAGCAACTGGTGTGCATAGGCCACTGAAGAAAACACTAGATGAATGAGTTTAGATTTTGATTAAGGTACATCATTCTTAAGTAGAGAATGTGGCAGTCTTCCTTCATAGTGCTTCCTGATGATACACAGAAAGCTTCTTTGTGTTTTACCAGAAGAATACGGTGAGATATTGAAGACTTGTAACTTAGGGTTACAAACCTGTTGCTAGTAAAACAAACATTAGTTGATTTCTAAAACAAACTATTTTTGTATCATAAAGGAAATATAACATTTTGTATGTGTGTGTATGTAAGTATATTAAAATAATGTTATCTTTTACTTGGTAAGGATAAAAATTTGACTTCTTGTTCACGCTATCTTGTTTTTTATTGCCTGTTACAGAACAATGACACTGAAGATGAGGAGAGATTATGGAGAGATCTTATTATGGAGAGAGTGACAAAATCTGCTGATGCTTGTCTTACTGCTATCAATATTATGACATCACCAAATATGCCTAAAGCTGTGTATATTGAGGATGTAATAGAAAGAGTTATTCAATACACAAAATTTCATTTGCAGAACACTCTCTATCCTCAATATGATCCTGTGTATAGAGTGGATCCTCATGGTGGTTAGTATGCTAAATGTTTTGCATTTAACGTTTTGTTGTCATATACATACCTTCAGATGTGGGTGTCCAACTTCAAGAACAGTTTTAAAAATCTTGGATCCAGAATTCAGAGCAATTATGAAAATATGAAATTTTTGCTTTCCAGCTGATTCTACTAGATAGTTTTTCTTCTGTAAGCAATTGCATTTACAAAGCTGTAGTCATGGAGTTGTTTTGGGGACATTTTTTGAGGAAGATGATCATCTTTCTAATATTTGATGTGAAACTGAAAAAATGAATAAAGATATTTTTTATTTTCTAGGTGGTGTTTTAAGTTCAAAAGCAAAACGTGCCAAGTGTTCCACCCACAAGCAAAGAGTTATAGTGATGTTGTATAACAAAGTTTGTGACATTGTCAGCAGTTTGTCAGAGTTGCTAGAGATACAGCTTCTTACCGATACAACTATTCTTCAGGTGAGTTTTATCAGAAGAATTTCTGTCTGAGAATGTTTGTTTTTCTTTTCCCAGAGAGACTGTAAAGTGTGATTGTCTCAATGACATGAAGTATGAAATCAGTACAAACTTTTGAATTATTAACATCAGTGACTAGTTTGTTGTGTAGTATGTAATCTGCAGGAGAAGAGCATTTAATGTTCGAATCTTTAATGGCTTTTATTGTACACTTAAGAAAAGTTTAACCTGATTGTATTCAAGTATCCTTTAATAACTTTATTTGCAAATAATATGAAGTAATACATGTTGTTGAATACCTTATCTGCTGAATGAATAACCTACTTGTGAAACTGCATAAATATCAGTTTGATAGTCAAATATACTTACAATAACTTCTTTCCGTTGATAGGTATCATCTATGGGAATAACACCTTTCTTTGTAGAAAATGTCAGTGAACTACAGTTATGTGCCATCAAATTAGTGACTGCAGTAAGTAATTTTTAATTTGTAGTTTCGTGTTCCTGTACTTCTGAGAGTTATTAGGGCATTTACATAGGCTGTATTTTTGCTAGTAGAGAATTGGAGTTTAGAAATAATTTTATTCCTGCATGTTTTTACAGTTTGGTATCATAATCTAGGAACAGTATTAAATCTACCTGAGCTCCTCCTATTTGCAGAGTACTCTATAGGAAGAAATAGCCTACTTAAGCCAAGGAATTTACTTAATTTTGGTTATGTTGTTTAAAGTGTAAACACAAACCCCTTCCTCTTACCTGTCCTTTCTTGTCTTAAGAAATCTTAACAATGTGGGTTTCCTTATTTCCTTTGTTAAGATTTTAATTTATGCAATGGAATAAGCTATAGAACTAGTAGGATACTTCTATATAATAGAATAAGTCCTTTTCCTCAGAAGAGGTGGCTATGTGAAAAATTCATGGGGCAGATAAAATATTATTTCAGGAAAACTGCAGAATATTTCATGTCAGGCAAACATTAAAGCTTAGGATATGAAGTAAAACTGGTTTCTCAAATGTGCTCTAAAACCATACATGTGTTCATGTTAATTTATGTTAACATAGAGTTTTGCTCTATACCGGAGTCTGAAAGCTTAGCATTATACTGTTTGACTTTTATACAGTGTATTGTACTATTGGCAGAAATTTTTAAAACATACGGTATTTTTAAGAGCTATTACACATTTATGCTATTTGAAGATTTTTAAAAATCTATATTTGGAAAAGTTTTTATGTATTTTATAAAGAAATGTTTGCTTTGAAAAACAAAGCAATGCATTAAAAACAAGGTATGCATTCAATATAATTTATTTAAATGTCATGTAAAGTGTATGTTTCTATATATAATTTTTAACAATCTATTTAACAAGCGATATTTTATGTAACAATAAATAATTTTTTAACAATCCTGTAACTGTTAAATAGGTGTTCTCCAGGTATGAAAAACATAGACAGTTAATACTAGAAGAAATTTTCACTTCCCTTGCGAGACTACCAACTAGCAAGAGGAGTTTGAGAAACTTCAGGTAATTTCTGACATAGATTGATAATTTGTAGACAGTAGCATTTACAGTTTTGTAGATGTAGTATTTTAGGCTTCAGTATTAACTTGTTCTTTAAAAATCTGTGACTCCACAAGCTGCGCTTTGTTAGAGGTTGATATTTCAAAACCTCTACAGTGAGAACAGAATTGCCTGACAAATGTATTTTGTAATAATCATTGTTTCTTATGCCATCATATTTATGCTTGCTTACAAAAATAATTGAAATATCTTATTATTTGTCTCACTAAGGATGTAAATGAGCGTAATGTTAGTGTGCATTCAAAGGTTTTTTGTTGGAAAATTCTTTGATTCTGTTTATATGGATTTTATATAATTTCTTCATTGCTAAAGCTTAATAGGAAAATTCTGGCTGAATTTCTTTGAGGACACACTCAGAGCACTCTTTCCAGGAAATCAATCTAATACTCCTTTGAATGAGTTTCATTTAGGAACTACTCAGTTCACTTTAACTGTCTTTTAAGCGCTTCAGCTGGATTTCAGTGCATCTTCTGAATAATAGTATAGATTCAGGTTCAATTTGAGAAAGAATCTGACCTGAACTGGATTTCAGTTAAAATTGAGGTTGGACACTTTAAATGATTCTAAAACATTTGTTGTTGGTGTTGATTTTGTGTTAATGCTGTCTTATTAACAGGTTAAACAGCAGTGACACTGATGGAGAGCCTATGTATATTCAGATGGTAACGGCACTAGTTCTGCAACTTATTCAGTGTGTGGTGCATTTGCCATCAACAGAAAAAGATTCTAATTCAGAGGAGGAATCAAACAAAAAAGTAAGATTTTTTTAAAGAGCCATAATTCTTTTTTTTTGTGCAGGAATTACTTTGTAGATATAATATTTTATGATGGTGCTCTAGTAATTAAGCATTGTAATTTTATGTCTACTGTAATTATGAATGAGAAATGCTGATCTGGAAATCATATTTCTGTGTATACTAAAATATTAGACAAATAAATCTTGTTATTTTTAGGTGGATCAAGATGTGCTTATTACTAACTCATATGAAACAGCCATGAGAACAGCACAAAACTTCCTTTCTATTTTCCTTAAGAAGTAAGTACTGTTGCATTCTTTAGTGTATTGATGAAACCAACTCCAAATAAAATCTGTCACACCTTAAGACAAATCAAACCACTTCACAATGCTAAATGCCTACTAATAAAGTTACTTATATAAATATATTTTATAGATCCCTAAGAGAGCTACCTGTCTGGACAAAAATTTTTATGGAACAGAAATTCTGCAGAGTTCTTTACACATTTAAGAATCTGTCTGATAGTTTATGTATGATCCTTTTATCAGGGGTCTTTTACTCATCTGAAGCATGGAAGAGAAGGCTGAGTAAATATTTAAGTGATGAAACCAGATTCTTTCAGTCATCAGAATGACAAAGATATAAAAAACCTAAAATTACTTTCGTTTAGATAAAGTTAGGAATGTCAATAGCTCAACAGGGAAAAAAACCCAAACCTGAATAACCAAAGGATTTGTAACAAAAAGTCCCGAGGTTTTTATCATGTTAATTTCTACTGTTAAGCCGAAAGGCTATTTATGAGCCATCTAGCCATCTCTCTGCATACTTCTGGTATCATTAAAGTTAGGGATGCCACATATAAGTGAAACACTATCAGGTATGTTATCTTTTGATTTTTTTACATTCTGATTTTAACCTTTGTGGAGCATAATACTGAGATGTCTTATCACTGTGAGATAAGTCAGACCAGGTTTAAGGACACAACACCTCCTAAATACCCCACTCTAGCTTGAGCTTTAGAATTTTACCTACTTTGTCCATCCAAGTTAATGCAGACTTTAACTCAAAACAATAAATAAAAAAATCTTAGGAACAAAATTCTACTATCCTGGATTAGCTGCTTTACTTGCAGTGCAACTTGGAGTGATAACTGTTTAAACTATTTGTCCGTAAATGGATAAAAACAATTTTTCTGCTAATATTTCGGATATTTTTTTTAGAATTGCATAAAACTGTTTTTTTGGTTAAACATAGGATTACTTCTGTTTGCATCAGAAGAAAAGCTTAAATGGCTCTTAAATTCACTTATAAAATGCATTTTCTTTTAAACAGGTGTGGCAGTAAACAAGGGGAAGAAGATTACAGACCACTGTTTGAGAACTTCATTCAAGATCTTCTTTCCACAGTCAATAAACCAGAATGGCCAGCTGCAGAGTTGCTACTTAGCTTATTAGGAAGGCTATTGGTAAAGGATTCTTGTTTTTAACTATTATATTACTTGATTTCATATTACAATGAAGCTTGTTTCAGCTCAAACTATTACAGGAATGCTTTCTGATTGTTGACACACACATGCAGCATTTCAGGATTTTCTTACATATATCACTATTATGTAATGCATAGAAAATAAAATTTAGGTCAGAAGATTATTGATATGAAACTTAGTAAAGGTCATATGTATACAGTTTCTCATGGAAGACCACTTCTACTATTCCATGACATTTTCCACATTAAAAAATGCCATTGTATAGCATCTAATAAGTGTAGATATTCATTGGGAATAAAGTCAGACTAATAGCTGTAATTATTCATGTTAAATACTTCTCTGGATTATTCCTTTAGCACAGAACCTGAAAACAATTAAGTAGTTTGGTCTTTTACCAATAATAGTGCATTTACTTATGGAATGTGACATTTTACAGAATGTGAATATTTTCGTTGACGTGTTTTTTGAGAGTTGTTCTTCAGTTTTACAATGTAATTAACACAGTAATTTGAGCTGTTTCTTGGAAAAATATTTTATGGTCCTGTTCCTGATAAAATGTAGCTTGCTTTATACTTGTGTGAATAATGAGAAAGTTGCATTATGGTGCTTAAGATCTATGCTATTGCAAAGGATATCTGCTCTACTAGATGTCCAGTTTATTTTATAAAAATACATATTTAAAAAAAAAACTCTAACAGGCATATTTGTAGAGAGAGAGACCCAATAAAGGAAAAAACATTAATGTAAAGTAAGGAGTGTATCTGTGATATAATAGTAAATTACATAATTTTATGCAGCATGGAAGTTAGGTGGAATTTTTAATAAGGTCAAGCAATGTCTTGTGACATTTATTTTATTTATTGTTGCATAAATAAATAATTTTTATAACAGTTTATTCTGCTTTTCTTAGGTTCACCAGTTCAGTAACAAATCTACAGAAATGGCATTAAGAGTTGCATCACTTGACTATCTTGGAACTGTAGCTGCAAGACTGAGGAAAGATGCAGTCACTAGCAAAATGGATCAAGGATCTATAGCCAGAATCCTCAAACAGGTGTGTGAGAGATCCCGTGCCAGCTGGATTGAGATGTATCCATTTAAAAATTTGAACATTTTAAATATGTGTGAAAAACTGGCATTGTGGAGAATGAGTTTTCATTGTTGTTCAGATTTCTGAATCAAATATAATCAATTTATAAGTATCACATTTGTTAATTCACGTCTTTCTCACACCATCTCCCTAGTGATCATATTAAGTGGTTAATTACAATGGTAAAACCAGTTTTCTTGTGACAATATAGAGGAAATAATGGAGCGACAGTTGGATTCTATCTTAAGAGGCCTTAAAAATATATATGTGTATGTATGTATGTGCATTTGCTATTGCAAAGTGGTAATTGAGCTTATGGCACTCATACACAGGCTTTAGAGAGTTAAACTGTTAGGCCTGTAAGGTTAGTTTTTATGTGATGTAGCTGGTATTGGTTGTGGGTTTGTTTTTTGTTTTTTTTTTACTGGACTTGCATATATCTTTCATTAGAGAATGCATATTTGCATTTCTGCTAATGCTGCTTATCAAAATGTCTCCAAATCTGCAAGAGTGGCAGCAATTAACAAAGCAATGTATGCATTTGGGCTCTCTATAGTACATAGTATGATGAGAAAATCTCAGGTCTTATGTGTCCTTTTAAAAATGTGGACTTGCACTTTTCTTATGGATGCTATACATTTCTTTCTGAACTACTAATGGTTCTCAGCATGATTAGATCTAAAGCTGAGTAGTCATATCAAGTTCATTTCCCTTTCAGTTACCTGAAAAGACTCCAGATCTATTATATGTATTTTATAATGACTGTTACAGATTTATGTTGAAGGAAAAACTTATGCAATTTACAGGCATTCAAATAAAGAATCAAAATTCATCTACTCCTTTATGAGGCTGATACTTCCCATAACTTTTGTCAATTAGAATATTGTACTACGTATAGTGTCAAATCTTTATGTCCGTGGCTTAATATAATTTATACTTCTATGTGCTAAGGGATTATAATTCTCCTCTGTTGGCAGTGATTTTGACAATTCTACATTAGACTTCATAGGTAAATATTTTAGAAGAATCCTTTTCTCTTTCCTTTTCTCCAGAAGTTATATAATAGTATTGAAAGATATTCTAAAAAGATACATACCTGAGCAGTGACCTGAATTTTTCTGTTTGTTTTGGGTTTTTTACAGGATCAGGCAGTAACTAGGCATTGGCATCTGCAGAAAATAAAATTGCTGTGGGCAATTGAGTGCTAAAAGCATTTTTTCAGTTACTCAGGAAGCTTAACATCAGTGATGGTAGATAGTACCATCCGTACATTGTGGAAGGTGTATACTATACAGTACCATCAGTCAGGGTAGACAGTGTGTTGTTTATAAATGATTTGTAACATAAGAACAAATAACTACTTGGAAATGTGTACGTGACAGCTAAGCTTCACTTTTTTGTTCAAATGGCAAGAAAATAAGATCCATTGGTAGACATATTCAGCTTTAGTCATCAGAAAGATCTTAAATTATTGTTTTCATTCAGAAATTAACTTATACCTCTACAGATTTTTCTTTCCTGCTGAATTGAATACTTAGACTCTGTTGGATATTTCCTTCTACCCTCCGATATCATTACCAGGATATTCCCCAATGATTGATGGATGCTTATAACTCTGTCTACTGTGGTTTGGACTCATGAACTGTAGAATTAGATTTAGGAGAAAATCTATTCTGTTTTGACATTTTTAAACAGTAGATTTTTTTCATAGAAATGTCATAGATTGTCAAGTTGATTTGAACACTTGTGCATGCTTTTCATTAGTTTATCTCTTAATAAGCTGATCTTCTGGACTTATAACTGTACCTTTTTCCACTTGCTAATGTTTGCAAGCTATATTATGTGCTGCATTTTTGACAAGATTCTCAATCTATGCTGTTCATACAGAAGTTAAGATGGTTATAAGTTACAAGTTTTATTGCCAAAGAAGAAAAATGTTTTGTAGCTGAAGAAGTTTAAGCCAGAAATTATTCTTCTACTTTTATTATCAATATTGAATATGATTTGTTGTGGGCTTCACAGTTTCTCTTTGTTTGTTCTGGGTTTTTTACTTCTTTGAAAATAGTTAGACAGTTAAGGTTCATCAAGCAACTTTTTTTTTCAGCCTTTTATCCACAGAATTTAACATTGGTTGAAGGCCAGACTTTCAAATCACAATTTGCACATATATTAGGGTGCCAAATATATATTAATAAACCTATATTAGTATTATGTGCACTGTAGACATGTTTTGAATTCTTGAACTCATTCATTTTGGAAAAAAAATAATCCTTTTTTCTGCTGTAGCATCAGTAATTGCGAGGACCTGCGTGTTTCAGTATAATACTAAGGAAAAAAGGGTGGTTTATGTTTTTGGTTTTATGCTGTTTTGTAGGTGTTGAGAAAGTTAGTTTCTGATTCATTAACAAGTTAATTGATACTGATTTATTCTCTATAACCCCTATATGGGGAGAAGTACATTGTCTGATGGTCATATACAAAATTGTTGTTCAATTTACATAGGCTAGAATTATTTAAGAGATCAGGATATACATATTTCCTATAAAGTAGCCTCTTGGAAAAAATACATTCTGTTTTTAACATTCATACAGTTTAGATATTTACAAAGCTGATACATAGTCTCCAGCACTAGTTCTCAGATTAATATTTCATATGTAATCCTTTTTGTGCATCTTAAAAGTGCTTCACAGGAAAATTAATACTACCCTATTCTGTAGATAGGCTTTATGCACTAGGTGGCATTTTTATAAAATGTATGTTTGTTCTCAAGCTTTTTGACTGATAGAAACTTAGTTGAGTCTCAGAGAGCATGATTCTTTAGTGCTAGAGCTCAGGGGTGTTTGGGAACAACCTCTGTAAGTTCTTTCCTAGATGGATTGAGCATACTTGCTGCACTTTCTCTGTATCCCTGAAAACAGTTATACCAAATATTTTTGCAAAGGGATAAGTTATTTTTATTTCTTTGATGTTTCCCATATGTTTTTACTGTTATCTGTGTTTCATATTTATTTTCGTTTGACTTTTTTGCCTTTTATCTCTTGTTCACCTGAGAAGTCACTGTTTCAGTATTTAATATTGGTGAGAGAGCTAACGATGACTTTTATAAGTTAAACCTTGTGTCAGTCTACTATGTATGATTTCAGCCCTTCTTTTTTCCTCAGGGACAGTGGGTCTTCACACAAGATCATAGAATGAAAATTAATCAAAACAGTCAGTCTGTTTTAAAACCAGTCTTATTCTGCTGTTAATCTTTTTTAGACTTTGGAGCCACAATCTAATGTGGTTTAGTCTGTATAAAGTTTAGAAGTAATTGATTAAAAAATTGTTAGTTGTATTGATAATTGCAGAACATTAACTTTAGTGTATTTTATATGTGGACATGCAGATTTTCAGATGATAATTACCACTGTGCAATATTCTATTTTATAACTGTCTTTCTATTTCTGATAGGTTTCAGGAGAAGATGAAATTCAACAGCTGCAAAAGGCTTTGCTAGATTATCTGGATGAGAACACAGAAACTGATGCATCATTAGTGGTAAATTTCAGCTTTCTGATGTCAAGTGTAGATAAAAATAATTTCAGTAACATGTACTGAATAAAATGATTTTTGGTCATGCATATTAATGCTTCAATTAAATTGTCACCCTAACATATACTGTTGATTGTGTCTTCCAAAATATGGTTGATGCATTAGACTCACTTAATCTCATTATAAATCTGTTAATTTCACTCTTCTATATCTGTTGTTTTTGTTTTCTGTGTATCCTGCTGTATTTCTCCAGTTTTCTCGGAAGTTTTATATAGCGCAGTGGTTCCGTGATACAACTATGGAGACAGAGAAAGCAATTAAATCTCAGAAGGATGAAGATTCATCTGAAGGAACTCATCATGCAAAAGATGTTGAGACCACAGGACAAATCATGCATAGAGCGGAAAGTCGCAAAACGTTTCTTCGCAGCATCATTAAAACTGCTCCATCTCAGTTCAGTACATTAAAGTACGTTTCAGCACCACTGATTTCTTTATTAACCATGCATTTGACATTTTTAATCATTTTTGATAAACATGTCCTAATTAAAACATTGGATTTGTTGCAGGATGAATTCTGATACTGTGGACTATGAAGATGCATGTTTGATTGTTCGCTACTTGGCCTCTATGAGGCCATTTGCCCAGAGCTTCGATATTTATTTGACGCAGGTAAACTGTGCTGGAAGTCTTAGTACAGTGAAACACAGTTGGTTTCTGATTCCAAACACTTTTGCGGTAGTGTGCAATATCTGTTCGTTGTTGAGCACGGGTATTTAACAGGCCATGATAACACAATGTGCTTTCATATTCTGTATTGATGATGTAAGTGCTTATATTTCTTTTTCTTGCATGCATTTCATATGTCATATCGTACATACATTATTTTATTTGTCCGTGTATGTATATGGCAAAATCATTATCTTAGATGTACACAGTAAAAGGATAATTACAAAATGTTGAAATCTTTTTTACAGTTTCTGTAAGATGCATACTCATTTGGTAATATTAACTCATTAAATTGATCTTAATTTGATTTGAAAATACAAGCCAACTTGGTCAGTTGCTTGCAGTGCATGTTACTGTCACTTTGGAAGCTGTTGTTTGACCAGTGTGGTTTCTTTCCTTTTTCTGGGAGAAGAGCACTAACATGTTGTCATGGTGACATGTTTGAACTCCAGTACTGGTTTAGTTGTTTAGTTTAGTTTAGGTTGTGTTACTTATATTGATCTGCATACAGAGCCATTCTTAAAATTATAGCGCCCAAATCCAACTCTCCTGTTGAAAGAACCATGGTGAAAGCCACAACCGAATGGCAAAAGTAGAGTTTAAAACAAAGGGACTTAAAGTGAACATATGGACCCTGTGTAAATCCTGTTTGGACCAGTCTTAGAGATGTAGCAAATCCTAGTAAATATCCATGCTCAGTTATCAGTGCCATGGAACATCACTTGCATGCACCTTTTTACTGTCTGAGAAGATATATACAAGTTTTAGTAGACAGATATTCTTATTTTAGTTAAATCATTTGCATGTTATTCTGCTGCATTTTTGCCTGTTAAACATTGTTTGCTACCTTCCCAAAGCAATTGAATCTTTGTTTTTGTTCTCTTATTAGATTCTGCGTGTACTTGGTGAAAATGCAATTGCTGTTCGAACAAAAGCCATGAAGTGTTTGTCTGAGGTTGTTGCTGTAGACCCCAGTATTCTAGCCAGGGTAAAAAAAATGAAATATCCATCACATGCGTTCTTCTGTCACGCTTGAAAGAAATCTTTATTTCTTATTTTGGATCTGTGTTTTATTTGTTCTTTTTAGCTGGATATGCAACGAGGTGTTCATGGACGGTTAATGGATAACTCCACTAGTGTACGAGAAGCAGCTGTGGAGCTGCTTGGCCGATTTGTGCTCTGTCGTCCTCAGCTTGCTGAGCAGTATTATGACATGCTGATCGAAAGAATATTGGTACGGTGACTTGTGATAGTTATGATAAAATAAGTATCATTGGAAAATTTGTTTGCAACTGAGTTTATATGTTTAATAATATGGAATGATGATCCCAAGAGTAAATTATATCTTATTATTTTAATGGGGAGCATCATGCTTTTAAGACCAACCTTGTAAAATGCATCACTTGTTTCCAGTGAGGCTTTGTTACATCAGAAGATAAACATACATAGAAAGTTGTACTGCATCAGAACCAGGATTATATTCCTTTTGATTCCTTTATTAAGGCACAAATTAGGTGAAATGAGGAATTTTGCCACATCTCTGAAGTCTGAGATATGGGTCATTGAGGGCAGTTCAGTAGCATGGGTGATGAAGAAAGATCTACAACACAGTAATCTAAAGTTGCCATTTGTAATCCAAAAGAAAAAAAAAGATAAAACTATTTTGGTTTTCTGTGCTGTTTTAGTGTTTTAAAAGGCTTCTTATTAGAGTTTTTGTATAAAAAGTGTTTTTTGTCTGGATGTTCAGATACAATGTTAATTTAACTGTAAGATAACACTAGCTTTTAGCATCCACGTCAGGTTTTTAGTCAAATACTACTCATTTGCTATAGTTACATGATAAAACATGTTTGTGAAGGGTTTTGGAGATGTGCATATGAGCATGCATCCTGACATTCAGATTAGCAGGTTTTGAATAAGGTAATGTGAAATGAAGCTCCTCATCCTTCTCCTTAGATGAAGCCTAGGAAAATGGAAAAGATTTGCTGCACTTATCCATAAGTTTTATCCAAAGGCTTTTGAAGTATTACAGTCCAGATCTACAAAGGGTCTTGTGTATTCCAACAAAGTAGCTAAAGCATCATCACATCTAGCTTGTAAGCTCTTGAATTAAGAAGTGGAATTATACATTTGCAACATCATGAGCTCTTAAATAGGAGGAAGCGTTTCAGTGTTCTGGGGACTCAGCCAGAACCTTTAGAATTGTTGCAAATAAAGTGGTACAAGTTATGCTGACCTTTTGTATAAATACACTCCAGAATATTTTAGCTGCCTTTTCTAAATACGTCTTGCAGTTCAGATTGAGTGATCTTCAAATATTAATTCATATAATACATAAATTAATTGTCTGATTCATTTTCAAGAGCATAATGCTTTTCTCCTCACAGGATACTGGTATCAGTGTCAGAAAAAGAGTCATAAAGATACTTAGGGATATCTGCATTGAACAACCAACATTTCCCAAAATTACAGAGATGTGTGTGAAAATGATTCGGAGAGTCAATGACGAAGAAGGCATTAAGGTAGAATGAAACATATCCTTCAAGATTTTAATTATCATAATGTGTTTCTATATTTTGACCAAAAAAAAAAATCAAAAAAGTATTTCATTGCTCCTTTGTAATTTTTATGATTTTTATTCACTTTTAATTTTTGAGAGCAAATATCTTAGCTTTCTACATTGCTGTCTGACTTGGTTTTCTTTCTTTCTTCTATTTTCTTCAAGTTCTTGCTGACAATCAAAAGATTTTAAAAAGTTATTGTCTAGAGTTTTGGGGTTTTTTCTTCTTGCAAGTGTTGTCTCTGGTACTTCTGTTTTCTAACAAGTAAAATTGGCATATAAAACTCCTTTCTGCAAACAAAATAAACTTTACATCAAAATTAAGTACTTGATGTTAGTATATGCCAGATTTGTAAGTTCTGCATATAAAAATTATAAAGTATTCATCTGTGCTAATTTTGCATTAATTCTGAATTTTTAATGAATCGGTTATTCCCCCTAAAATGTTACTTATGTGATCATATTCTACTCTTTGTGCAATGTATATGCAGAAGGGCATAAAACTAAGATTATGTGTTGAATCATAAACCTGACACTGATGTTTTTTGTTTGATTTGGCAAAAATAATTTTAAAATTGCTGGGTAATTAAGAATACACCTGTAATAATTTTGTGTCACACTTTCAGTGGGATTTGAAATCTGCAACTTTAAAGCTGCAGCATATATTTTTACCACTTGAGATGCGTTAATGCCAAGTGGCTTTCAGAGAAGACTGTTAATCAAGAAGTAGATGAACAGCTGGATCCAAGGTGCTGCTAGGAAAGGAGGATGACCTTGTTCTCTCTCCTCCTTTCCCTTGCCTTTCCAACAACCTCAGAAAGATGAGGCAGTATCTGCAATGTATTTTTTTATGTCTCCATGGATGAGGAATGCTTCTTACAACCATATGCTTTATAAGTAATTCGGGAATAATTAGTTCACTTTCATTCTATTCCATCTTTTCCTCCATCCAAAAACATTGGAAGGGAACCAACTTCCTATGTTTGGGTAGGGAGACTTGGCTTCTCTCTCTTCCCCACCTTGTCACAGCTGTTCTGAAAATGCCAAAGTAATCTACAATTGCTGCTAATTCTGCTGTAGAAATTGTAATCTTGTGTTCGGTTGTCAGCTTCTTGGGGCACTATGTTTTCCCGAGGAATACAAATTAGTGCAGGAAAGTGGTAACTCCATTTTCTGTAGCATCAGTTCCCAGTGATCATTTTAGTGAAGCTTGCTTAGAGGCCAGTATAACTGCTGTAATAGTAGATCTGGATCTGTCTCAGATAATATTCTCTACAACAGTCTCACTTAGGTTGAATAATTCCTTATGAAATGGCACATATCGTCAACAAATCTATTGTATGGATGTATTAGAAATAATACCTACGTGCCAAGATAAGCTTATTTATTTTTGCTAATATTTTTTTTTTCCTTCAGAAATTAGTAAATGAGACATTCCAGAAGCTCTGGTTTACTCCAACTCCACACCATGACAAAGAAGCAATGACCAGGAAAATACTAAACATCACTGATGTGGTATGTTAAACAAATTTGAATTAAGTTGCATGCAAAATTTGATTATGTTTTTAGTATCTTTGAAATATTGTCTGTAGTCTTTTAGAATACAAAAAATATGCAAGTAATTTAATTATCAGATAGTTTTCTTTATATGTCTCCTGACATTGAATATATGCTAGAATTAGTCATCTGATGGAACAGGATGTAGGAAACTTTAAATGCTCACTAATCTGCTGGCAGTGATAACTGAGACCACATTATATTCAGGTTGTGTAAAATACTTGTTCAGTTAAAACACAACAAATTTCTGTTATATTTAACATTTTCCAGGAAATGCTAGTAGCAGCATATAGTTAAGCCTAACTAAGAGGTTGTCTCTTAAAAGAAAAATTTCCTCAATTGATAGCATTTATTTTGAAAGGTTAATAAGCTGTTTTAACAAATACAGGGTCATGTTCTCACCCAGGGTAAACTAGTATCTGCATAATTTTATCTGCTTTTTAGGAGCAGCAAATTAAATAGCATGTCTCAAAAAAAAAATCTGTTTCAAATAAAATGCTTACACATTTGTAGTGAAAATGTGTTGTGTAAAACCACTGTGCTGAGAAGGTATTTTAATATCAGTTATACCAAGATGTAAATATCAAATAAAAGTACTCCACCACTTAAAATTACTTAAACTCCATCCTGCTTTTCAATATTTTTACTAAATGGTAGTGTAGTGTACATTTTTCCAGACTGAGAAGTCAGTTGTTTTGACTTCAGCTTAATTCTCAATTCTCCTGCCAATTCTATTTTGGAGCACCTGTGAGCTGTTCCTGACATATGATACCAGTGAAGGCTTAGTTTGTTTATATAAAAATATGTATATGCATATATATATACACACATGTTCATTTTTAATGTCAGGCTTGTATTTGTGCTTTAATCTGTTATATGAAACCAAAATTTGGTTTACGTTAGAGCCAGCAATCTCCAGTAAAATGTGTAGGCCTTGTGTTGGTATAGGATACAAATTCTGGGATCACTTGAATGGTGAGAACTATTCTTCAACTGCAGAAGACAGTTTCTGATCTCCAAAGATATTGTACTGAATGTATACAAAAATATATCTATGCATGTTTACTGATCTTTTAAGATGATACCTGTATTGAAGTAATTTTTCTTCAGATGCCTTTTTTAACCAGTTTATTCTCAAAACTACTTTTAGGTTGCAGCTTGTAGAGATACAGGGTATGATTGGTTTGAACAGCTTCTTCAAAATGTAAGTAATGAATTTTGAATGTACAGCACAATCATTGTAAAAATGTTAACATTTCTTTTGATACTAAAACACATTGAAGGGAGACTACAGGAGCAGTCCTTTACAGTAGACAAATTCAATTCATGCCCTTTAAACATCTGACCTTTTTTTAAATCTTCATTGGTGTAATTTTCTTTGTCTCCAACATTAGTTTCTTTCTTTCTTTCCATATGATCTGTTTTAAAAATACTTCACTTTTTGTTTTGGGGAGGGTTTTTGGTTTTTTGTTTTTAATTTCATGGTCTCTTCAATAATGAGTGACATAACATGAAGTCCACAGCTAAGATACTTAATTCTGAAATGAGGCCTTGTCGTGGTTTAACCCCAGCCAGCAACTAAGCACCACGCAGCCACTCCCCCCTCCCCCTCCCAGTGGGATGGGGAGGAGGATTGGGAAGAAAAGTAAAACTCGTGGGTTGAGATAAGAACAGTTTAATAACTACAGTAAAATAAAATATAATACTAACAATAATAAAAATTATTATTATTATTATTATTATTATAATGAAAAGGAATATACAAAAAAAAGAGAGAAATAAAACCCAAGAGAATACAAGTGATGCACAATGCAGTTGCTCACCACCCACTGACCAATGCCAGAGCCGCAATCCGCCCCTCCTGGCCAACTCCCCCCCTTTATATACCGAGCATGACGTTCTATGGTATGGAATACCCCTTTGGCTAGTTCAGGTCAGCTGCCCCGGCTCTGCTCCCTCCCAGCTTCTTGCACACCTGCTTGCTGGCAGGGCATGGGAAACTTAAAAATCCTTGGCTTAAGCGCTACTTAGCAACAACTAAAACAACAGAGTGTTATCAACATCATTCTCACACTAAATCCAAAACCCAGCACTGTACCAGCTACTAAGAAGAGAGTTAACTCTGTCCCAGCTGAAACCAGGACAGGCCTCTAGTGTAATGTAGATTTTTTTAAAATGGTAGATAAGTGTATTTTCATGTCCAATATATTTGTTACACAGTTTATAGAAGCAGTGAATCTTCAGAGTATAGCTTACTTCTACATTATATTTTACTCTGATTTTTCTAAGAAATGAGCTTGCTTTGTTTATATCTCTTAGCCTGTGTTATCTTTCTCCTCTACAACTTGTATGCGCTCGTTAATTTTCAAGTAAAATTAACAAAAACACACATGGGGGAATTAGAGGTCTCCAAAGATTTTACTTTAGCCTGGAGTGTCATGAAAATAGGTAGCCAAGTAAGCCAAAGTGCCTCTTAATGCCTGCACTGAAGAAAAAGCTATAGTACGGGCTCAATTAAATTAACTGATTAAAATGTTCATAGGACTATGTTTCATCTTAGTTTGATATTTTTGCTTAGTGTCAAAAACAACGTTCCTTTTGAAGTTGCTTTTTTTTTTTCTAAGCATTTTAAAGCACCTTCTAACTCCTATTAGTTACTGCTGGCAAGTATGACTACATTATTGTTTTCTGCATTATTTCATTAAGCACAAAGTTAGCTTTTATCCCAATGCAAAAATCAGTAGAACTGTTCTCTTCTGTCTTTTTGTCGCAGTTAATTTTTCTTTACTTCTCTTGCATTTTGGTTTGATTTTTTTTTTTTTACTTCCCTTAATTTTTTTCTTCACCATGTAACTTTTATGGAGAAGTTAAATGCTTTTGTAGTGCAAAATCCTTGTGTATCTGTAGTAATTGTTATAAAACCAGCATGTATCCAATGTAAATGAATGCACCCTTAATACTAAATAATTTTGTTTCATCTGCTATAGCTGTTGAAGTCAGAAGAGGATGCCTCATATAAACCTGTGAAGAAAGCCTGTAATCAACTTGTTGACAATTTGGTTGAGCACATTCTTAAATATGAGGAATCCTTATCAGGTAATATTGTTTACAACCCAGTAGCTCCTTTGAATTTTATATGATACTGTAACAGTGGTGGTTCAAATTTCTATCATGAAAAGTTACTGTTACAGAATTCCGTTTACGAAACTGATGGTAATGAATTATTGCATTTAAGTTCATTATGAACTTTTGAGCACTGTATAATAATAAAGCTTCCCTAATTTTCTCTAGCTAACCACAATAACAGAACTACTTTTAAAATAACTTGTTCAAACTTTTAGATCACTAAAAACAAAACAAATGTGGCAAGCTTTATTTGCATTAATATGTTCTACAGTTGTAATAGCAATCATTGGCTGGGCCAGTGTTTTGTGTACAGTAAGTTTAAAAACTAGTGATGTCTGAAGCATCTTTGCTTCTTATTTCACATATTTTGTGATCACATACAAATGTTAACACATTATGTTCTCATCTCTAATCTAATAAGAATATTCTGTATTGATCTTGAAAGATATGTTATGAAAGAGGTATTCATATGATGTTTTGGCCATATGTTTTTCATTGCTCAAACATTACTTTATGTATTTTCTAATTTTTTTGCAGATTCTGACAACAAAGGTGTGAATTCTGGTCGCTTGGTTGCTTGCATAACCACTTTGTTCTTATTCAGCAAAATCAGGCCCCAGCTAATGGTCAAACATGCCATGACCATGCAGCCATACCTGACCACTAAATGTAGTGTAAGTAGAGAAAATTAGAAAATCAGTCTTCCCCCCCCCCAGATAATTAAGCATGGAAATTAATGGCTGTCTTGTATGCTTGATGAAATTGAAGGTAGGAGAAGAGAAATAAAAATTGTGCTTCTATTTCATGAGCATCATATCTTCTGAAGATATGTCCTTTTGATGATCTCTGTAGCTTCTAAGATGCTGTTCCTCACCCTCTACCTTCACATTTTACAGCCAAATGAAACTGAAACCTGTGCTGCCTCTTTCCCTTGAGGACTAAAACCCAGTTTTTCACCTGTTATGAAATAATTTCTTAAAATTGTTTTGTTTTATAGTCACAGTCTTAAAAGTAGTTAAGATTTAACATATGAATCTTAAGACAAAAGATATGGTTCCATAAGATAGAGTGATCTAACATATAGCAAATATATCAGAAGGAAAATGTCCTGCTCTATCCTCTTCAGCACTTCACCTCTCCCTTCCCTAGCTCTGGTGTTTTTGTATTCCCCTGTAAGACAGTTTAGCTCACAAAAATGGTAGAGAACTATAATCCTGAACCCCCCGCTCCGGTAAAATGCTCCCCCTCCTCTGAAGCATTGCGTCGCTTTCTGCCCTTTTGATTAGCACAGTTGGCTCAGTGAAGGTTGTGATGAACCCCTGATCTGGCAGAAGGAGCAGGGCAGGATCATGCAGCCATGGCTCAAGGAAGAGCTTGGCTGGGTGGGTGGCAGCAATCCATTACATTAGGTCAGCTGCCCAGGGAAGGGCAGGCTTGAGAATACTTGTTATCGGCTTAGTTTGTAGGTATAGCCTAGCATTTTACAGGTTCAGCCCTGGAGCATTCTCTAGGCACATCTACAACAGACTTTTAGAGCTGCTTCTGATCAAACAGTATAGGAAAGGGTTATCTGATTATTTACTTGCTGCAACATCTCTTTAGTGCGTTACATAAGTTTTGTACTTATACAGGTTGAGATGAATTGTAGAATTACCACTGTCAGCTCGAATATGTTAAATAGCATGATAGTAGCATTTGGGAACTATCCTATCATGATTAGTGAGCTTGATTTGTCAAAAAAGTCAATTTCTAGCAGGATGTATATTTAATATATAAATGTTTTCCCTAGATTCCTCACTTACAATACATATACAGTCATGATAATGCAAACCAGTAATCATTTTAATTGTAATTTCTATATTTGTGTGCATTATTATCTATTTTGGTTAAGCCACATTCAGCCATAGCACAACTTCATTTGTTGCCGATACCTGTTGCCAGGTGTTGTGTGTTCTCTAGTGTGCATGCGTCAGGAAGAGTTCCTAGATTTGTTGTAGGACTCCAAAAAAGTATCGGGACCAAAAGTTTTCAGGTCTGTCACAGCCTTGATGATAGGTGAAGTTCTACTTCTACAGATTTTTTTTTTTTTTTCCCCACAAGTTCTGTAGAAAACAAGAACTTGCTTTCAAAAATAATATGTAATTTAAAAGCAGATGTAAACTATATAAATATTCTTTTAAATCTTTACCAAATATCTTACATAAGATGCATAATTATTATACTATTATGTAATTGTATTATATTAATATGTATTTGTATGTAATTGTATTATGTTAATATGTATTATGTAATATTAACACATATGTATTACTTAATACATATTAATAATACTTAGCTTATAGGTAACACAGCCAGAAATGTTAAATGCTATAAATACTTTTGTTTCAGACCCAGAATGATTTCATGGTGATCTGCAATGTTGCAAAAATCTTAGAACTTGTAGTGCCACTAATGGAGCACCCAAGTGAGACCTTTCTTGCCACTATTGAGGAAGACCTCATGAAACTCATCATCAAATATGGCATGACAGTAAGCTTTTAATTGCTACTATTCAGTTGATTCCATTTCACATTGTGAAATACATGATTTTGATTTAAAGAAAGTCTGTCTTCATTAAGAAGATAACTTTTGAGCCATGAAAAATCAATGTTCTTGGTTTACTGGTGTTTGTATGTGTTGTTGCTATTTTTTAACAATTATAAGTTTGGGCAGGTTTTCAGAGCAGTCTAAGAGACGGACATTACATCTGTTAGATTGTTAGTTTTAGTTCTACATAGCTTTTTCCTACATAACTTCACAAAAATCTCAGTTTTAACTTCTAAATATATAACTCATTTGTTCTTTCTTGATCCTAGGTTGTTCAGCATTGTGTGAGCTGTCTTGGGGCTGTTGTGAACAAGGTCACCCAGAACTATAAATTTGTGTGGGCCTGTTTTAATAGATACTATGGTAAGTAAAATCACAACATGTAATTGTCACTCTTCAGTTTTGGCTACAAGTCTTGTCTTAGGGATACACCATGATTAAATACTGCGATCAAAACTTTTATCTTACTGTAGGTGCACTTTCAAAATTAAAAAGTCAACACCAAGAAGACCCCAACAGTACAATACTTACTGCCAATAAACCAGCACTCCTTAGATCACTTTTCACTGTTGGAGCATTGTGTCGGCATTTTGATTTTGATCAGGAAGATTTTAAGGGCAACAGTAAGGTAAAATCACTTGTATTCACTCTCCACGTCTTATATATATTGAATGCTCCACTTCAATTTGAAAGCACAGTATTCCTAGTCCCTCAAAGCTATGTATTTTTTCATAATGCATACAATATAGCTTTTTGGTTTGTAAATACATGGTTTTGCAAAGGCCATGCAGTAAGATTGTGTTTCTCCTTTTTGATATTTATGCTTTTTATAAGAGATTAAAAACATCTGTTTCATCTTCAAATAGCTATTATTTTTGTTTTAATTTCCTCAGGTTAACATTAAGGATAAAGTACTTGAACTGCTGATGTATTTTACAAAGCATTCAGATGAAGAAGTACAGACAAAAGCCATTATTGGCCTTGGTAAGAAATATTAATAGTTTTTATTATTCTGCTATAGTAAAAATCCATGCATTTCAGCAGGAATTCATTCATTTGTGTAGTGGCAGGGGAGTTTGTTTAAAATCAAAGTTCACTGCATGTTTTATTTGAGACCTGGCTATAGAAATGTAGTCAAAGGGATACTTTGAAGTTGCATACTTCTGCAGCAGAGTGGATGCTTTTGACAGTGAATGCCTTTTTGATGTGTGACCAAGTCTTAAAAAGCATCAGGTTTCCAAAGTAATGGAGATGTTATTTTTTCCCCACATGCAAGTATGTTGTAACTCTAAATCTTGTTTTTCAGTCCACAAGGTATAGTTAAAGAATAAACAGAAAAAATGCTGGAAAAACTTTGAGAATTTTAAGTGTAGGGGCAGATATTCCACAGGAGTCAAGGGAACTCTGGTAGTTTATACCAACTGGGGGATGCTCCGTGAGATTTCACGAGGCATTGAGATGATGTCATAGTCTAAATATTACAGTTTGTTTTGGGATTTTGGCAGTATTTAAATTTTAAATAGATTCTTTATCTGAAGGCATTAATATGGTATCTCAGTGACTTGCAGTAGTGCATGAACTGCCATTGAATGGTTTGTATCACGTTCATCCTCTGCTCAAGGACCAAAACTGTACATGTGAGAGAATCTTGTTTGGGCAGATAGGCCTTGGTTTCTGGAAGAGTTCAGTTCATGGTTATGGCTTAGTCTAAAGAAAGTTGTCTCCCATGCGTGTGAGCTTGCATTGTATGGTTTAACTGTGGACAAGAATTTGCCTCCTTATGCTGCTGTTTAGGTGGCTTTTTAGATATCCTGCTTCAGTTCAGGCTAGGGAGGACTCTGAGGATAAGGACTGAGACTGAATCTTGATTTGATATTCTGTGAGGAAACCATTTCAGACAGCTGAGTGGGATTAATGGCTTTAGAGTTGCCTCTGTTGTAGGAGCAATGCTACGGTGTTCTGGACTAGCTGGTGGTTTTTCTAGGCATTGTATCAAGATGCACAACACTTACTGTAGTCCATTCTAATTTAATTGTCCTCTACAGAATATTGCACGTGGGATAGGGGCTGTCTTCCTAACCATAGACATAATTGCTTTACTCATGGATGCTGAGAATGTTGCATTCATCAAAAAATGTTTCTAAATTACAGACTGAACTGTGATCAGTTTGGGGGAAGAGGAGAAAACAGGGGTGGCTATCAGTAGGCATTCTTCAGATTTTTTTTTTTTCTCTGCCCGTAAGCATGTCAGTCTTTATTTTAATTAAACCTCAGACAACTGTTTTCAGTGATATATTAATCTCATCTAAGTACTGGTTCCATTTTGAGGGTAGCTGCTGGATGTACAGAGATGTGGTAGGCAGTGCAAAGTTCTACCTTACAGGCTGGTAATTGAGCCAAGTTGTCAAATCCATTCAACGTTTGTGTGCAGCAATAAGGTGAAAATGACTAACAAGCTAATACAACATTTATATACAGTGAAGGCATCATGTGAAGAGTGTGTGCTTTCCTATCGGTAATTATTAGTGTGTCCTTTCAGTAAGGACACTCAACAGTTTTAGCCTTTGCTTTGAGATGTGTCACTGCTGTTGAGGGATTAAGCTTAACCATAAGCTTAATGGTTATGGTTATGCTTCTCTTCCAGATGTGTACTTGCAAGGCAGATTGAGGGTACAAAATTTTGTTAGTAAATTTAGCTAAACCTGTAAGTATCTAACAGGTAACATCTTACTCAGCCAAGTTCAGTGCTTACTCTTAACAGAGTGAAAACAAAGGTATGAAGAGAAGTGGTGTGAGGGCAGCCCCGAGATGTGAAGTCAGTCCTTAAAAGAACACAGCAGATGCCTTTTTTCATCTCCTATGACAAATTCTTATGCCAAGTAAGATTTCTTCCCCGCTTACAGGGGATGGAAAAATAAGAATTTCCCTGAGAATACTGGTGGTTTTAGACTCTTTTAAGTAAGTGAATGAAAGAAAGAAAGAGTTATGGATTGTTACACATACATGCAAGTGCTTTTCATTTTTAAAATTAGCCTTAAGAAATGAGTTGGACTTTCCCAGAGGTGGTCAAGTTATAAACATCAATATACACCTGTATAGAGTGCACAATAATACTACATACTCCAAAGAGGAGCATCATTCCTTTTTCTTTCACCTCTTTCCCCTCCATCTCCCCTGCCTTCTCTCCTCTTCCTGTTTTGAGACTGAAATGAGATCTTAAACACACTGAGGTCTTGCCCTAGACTTAGCCTTTACCTACACTGTCTTTTCTGTGTGCACAGAGCCAGTTTTAAAAACCTGACTCAGTCTTCCCTTTGTTACAGCCACTTTTATACATTGCTTTTGCATAATTTTATTTGCTTTCATTTTTTCCCCCATTCTTCTTTTATGTTTATATGTTTTCTGTGTGTTCATTCAGAATCTTAGTTTCCTGTGGTCGTGAAAAATACACTTAATGTCTGCTTTTCTCACAGTCTTAAAAAAAAAAATGAATCAAGTAGTTAAACATAGTTTAAATTGGGAAGTTATGTTCTCATTACTGGTTTTTTTATGATACTCTGTAAGAGTTTGTCGGCAGCACTTCTAAATCTACATACATGATCTAAAATGATATATACTGTCACTAATTTAGATCAAAGTTTTTATGAAATAAAGACTTCCCTGACTAAGAATAACCAGTTCTTTGTCAAGGGTAAGGCTGCAGCTAAAAGCAGTTCAATAGTGTGTATCTTCCAACAGATGTAGTCTTGGGAATGCTTCAGATAGTTTTCAATAGAAGACCTTAATAGGTATATGAATAATGACAGCGAGAGGTATAAATTTTATTTTACTGTGCTCACTATATTTTTTCTTTTAAGATTTTATTTTTTAAATATTCGTGATATTTATCAATTTTTCCACATTTGTTCTGCCTCCATATGAATAACTCTTCACAGTTTCAGCAGAATGTTTTTCTCCAAATGTATTAGAAAAACAATGGGTAATTTTTAGCAATGTTCCTCCCTTGCTCTTGGGAGACCTCCTAGTCATTCAGATGCAGACCAGTACACTGGATGTGCTTCCAGACCTGTATAACTCTTCTTAGTGCAACTGCCCTGGGTCAGCACCCCATCTTTATCTATCAGATAGATTCATGGCTAATAGAACTGTCATGGCTAATAGAAATCCTTATAAGCTTAGAATGGTGTCCATATGAAAAAGCAATACTGTTTGTACTAGAAAAAGCTATGCTGTTGGGAGGAGATAAATTTCATATCTCTATTTTGAAGAAAGACTTAAAAAGCAGAAATACAATTTCTAGATAATAACGTGGAATATTTCCTCTTTTCTTCCACCCTTAGGATTTGCATTTATACAACACCCAAGTTTAATGTTCGAACAGGAAGTGAAGACTCTGTACAACAGCATTCTTTCAGATAAGAACTGTTCAGTAAACTTAAAAATCCAGGTGTTAAAAAACCTCCAGACCTACTTGCAGGAGGAGGATACACGTATGCAGCAGGCAGACAGAGACTGTAAGTGTTGAGTTCTTCTGTGGTAATGAGGCATGCAAAACCTAACTTTCTTGCATACAATTACTATATACATAAACTGAGTCACTTAAGATTGTTATCTAATCAATAATATTGTACACAAAGTATCTTAGAATAATTTTCAAAAATTCATTATGTGCATAGGTATATTGAGAAGTGTAGCTTATTATTTACTTTCAAGATGTATAAATCCTGAAAGCAATCCAGAATGCATAATTGCTGTAATGATGGTAGTAATATTTTTTATCAAAATCTTCTCTAAGGTTAATTTGCAGATACAAAATAAGAAATTTTAAAAATTAAAACCTTTATTGAGGAACAAGACTTTAAAGTAATCTCTCTAGTTTTTTGAAGTATATTTGCCATCAGACTGTTCTATGTTTCATGAGATCATAAACCCATTCTAAGACAGCTGAAATGTGTATGTATTGTAAAGCTTAAAGATCAGTACGCATCAAGTAATGGCAAAGTAAATGATTATACTGTGGTGAGTGTGCTACTGCTTTTGTCCTTTTTACAGGGAAAAAAGTAGCAAAGCAGGAAGACCTGAAAGAAATGGGTGATATTTCCTCAGGGATGAGTAGTTCCATCATGCAGCTATATCTCAAACAGGTCCTTGAGGCTTTCTTTCATACTCAGTCCAGTGTACGCCACTTTGCTCTAAATGTCATTGCACTGACGTTAAACCAGGGTCTCATCCATCCTGTTCAGGTATGGTAGGCTTTTACGATGGGGGTTTTTGTTATTCAGGTTTTCATAGGTTTTTACGCTTTCTAGATACATTTCTAGTTTTTCTCTTCCAGCTATGTTACGGTAATTTCTTATTTTAGCGAGGGGCCTTTACAGAAAGCATATTTTGAAATGTGTTTTATGTTGTTTAGCCAGTGAGATTCCAAATGCTGTATTTTCTTGTCTTTGGATCAAGATGTAAAAGCCCAGCCAGTGCCTAAAGAGCACTTACAAATGTACATTGGAGCATATTTCTGTTATACTTATAAATTTCAGGTGTATGCCAAGCTGTTTTCTTTATTTGATTCTTTATCCTGAAAACTGTGTCAGCTTGCCTCCACCTCAATCCCCATGTCCTCCAAACACTATGGAATTCCAGAGTCAATGTCAGAACTTCAGTTATCATCTCCATTATTCTTTGCTTACATAATATTTTTGTAATTATTTGTTTATACCACAGCCATTGTGCGTGTTCAGTCATAAGTGATGTTTTCTTTTTTTTTTTAATGGCATTTTTTTGTAGTGTAAATTGACTTTAGAGTTTGAGAGAAATGGAAATACTACCTGAAACCTCACACAACTTCTATCGTTTATAATGCTGGTCTCTTGTGTATTTTGTACTATTTGCTTGCAAAAAGTAGTCAGGTAGTAAGTTGCATAGAGCTTCCTATTCTAGTTTCTGCAGTAGTCAGAATATAACAACAACAACAGTGTAATAGAAGAACAAGGAGTGAGAAAGAGGAAGTACAATGACTCTGAATAATCATTTCATTTGTTTTTCAAGTGTGTGCCATACTTAATTGCTATGGGCACAGATCCAGAGCCCTCTATGCGAAACAAAGCTGACCAGCAGTTGGTGGAAATAGACAAAAAATATGCTGGGTTCATTCACGTAAGTAATTCTAATTTATCATTTTACAAAATACTGTTATGTTCTCTGGTGACTTAATACTTGAATAGGCCTGAGCTGCAGAAAAAGAATATAAAGTAACAAATAAACAATAACTATAAGCAGTTGTAAAGAAGATCCTGACTCTTTCCCCTGTTTGGAGATTTCTGTTCTTAGAAATAGAAAGGATATAATAATTTGAAGCATCTCTTTCAGTCTAAAAATTCCTTTAATTTATAATTCACAGTAGTGTTTTCCCCACTGAATAGTACGTAAGAGCATTTATTTGATAAGAGGTAAGGACAGCTGTTTCATAATGTTTAGCAATGATTTTCCTGTGTCAGTAGACTAGGGAAGAGAACACCTTGTAAAAGTAGAGGTCCTTAGTGTATACGTATTAGAATGTTAAGGCATCAAGGCTTTATAAATTGTAATCTAAGCAGAAGGAGCATAGGAAGGTGTTAAGAACTGAGGGATCTTGCTGAAAGGAAAATCTGAGGGCTAAGTGAAGACTTGTGGAGTTGTGGCATAGTGCCATTAGTTCTGCTTAAGATCTGAAATTGAGCTGCAGCACCCTCTCCTTATTTCAGAAGGCCCCAGTCTTGGTTCAGTGTGTGTACTACATTGTGGGACTTCCCAAATCTGATTGTATTCCACTGAAATTGGAGCATTGCACTGTTCATGGCATTCAAACAGATACCTAATCCAGTAGGTGAAGGCTAGCAGATGAAATTTGCTATGTAGGCAGCTGGAATTTAAGACAATGTATAGATGAAGAGACAACTACGCTGAACAGAAGCAGAGGTGGTATGAGGAGAGTTGGATATGCAGCCTAGCTAGAGATTGTTTGTTCTGAAACTAGAGCAGGAGCCTTGAAGTAAGTAAAATCAGCTGGAAATTACAGAATATATGCAAAAAAAACTCATTTTCTGTTTGTCAGTCCTATTGTACTAATATGGACTCAGTTGTTGGTTTCACTACAAGTGACATCAAGCATACACATTTGGTAAAATATTCTGTTCATGTATGAAAACATTTCAGTATTCTTGAAAATTGTTTAAATTGGAATACCTGGCTGCAGTGGGTAAACAGATTAGCTGTATGTTTCTAACATAGAATTTATGGTGAAAGCAGTTCACAAGACATTTTGATCTCTGCCACAAATTCTGTTTTAATCTGTTTGCCAACTCAAAAGGTAGTAGTGCACCTCCGTGCATGTTTGAAAGTTAAACTTCACATGAGCATCCACTTAAAAGGAAATAAGCTAAAAAATGAGCTAGCAGTTTCTGTTGACAGGCATTTGTTTAATTTTCCACTTTCAGTTTTACTGCTTGAAAGCAATGGTTTAAATAAAAATAAATACTTTTCCATTTCAGATGAAAGCAGTGGCTGGTATGAAGATGTCTTACCAGGTACAACAGGCAATCAATACCTGCCCAAAGGATCCTGTAAGAGGTTTTAGACACGATGAATCATCCAATGCATTGTGTTCACACCTATACTCCATGATCCGAGGGAATCGTCAACACAGACGAGCATTTCTAATTTCTTTACTCAACCTCTTTGATGATACTGCAGTAAGCATCACATTTCCTTCACTTAAAAAGAAAAAAAAATACAGCATTACAAGCTAAAATTCTCCTTTTACAATGTATTTTTATGACATAATTGATAACTTCATTTCCCTAAGGTACTTTGTTTTGCTTTGTAATGTAAGGTATTTACCTATATAATAGAATGCATTTGTTACTTTTGCATCATTCTGTACCTTTCTGTACTCAGTTTGAATTGATCAGAAATAATATATCTTCAGGTATGACTAAATTTTGCATATATACGTGTTTTTTAGAGTGGGTTTGAGGGGTATGTAGAATAAAATTTGTGATCATGTTTTTGCTCTAGACTGTTAGGAACACAGGATAAGTGTATAAATCTAAGATATTTGTATGTATATTTACATGTACTTTTTTTTTTAACTTCCAGAAAACAGAGGTGAATATGCTCTTGTACATAGCAGACAATCTAGCCTGTTTTCCTTATCAAACACAGGAAGAGCCACTGTTTATAATGCATCATATAGACATTACACTATCAGTTTCTGGTAGCAACCTACTACAGTCATTTAAAGAGGTATGTGCATTTATATTTTAGTATATTTATTATGGTGGCAACATAAGCTTCTCTATAATTTGGTCAATATTTCAGTGAATACAGTACCATTATTATGATATGGACCAGTAGTGTTACTTTGTAACCGGTAGTTAAAAAACAAACCACCCTTTCTGTTCTGGCCTGCATCTGGTAGACACTAGTTAAAAACTTTCCTTACATTGCTGCTTATGTTATTAAAAAAGAATGACAAATTTTGAGATCTTAATATTAAATCTATATCATTCCCTAATATTGCTGAATTAATTGGAATTAATATTAATTGCATGCATCTGGGAAGTACATGAACCCAGAATCATCATGAAATATTGGTTTATTGTGGTTATTTGTATAATTTTAATAATAAAATCCAGTTTGCTGTTTCTTTTGTTGTCAAGTAGCTGATGGCAGTTGCACGTGTGTCACCTGGGAGACTTTAAATACATTGTTTATTGCAAGAAAAGAGTGCGCAATATGTCTTTTCTTAAGGTAGCATATAAGAACTCCAATAATGGTATAGTATCTGTTGTTATGGCAATACACAACCCTGTAAGAAAAAGGCCTCTGTTTCTTAAAGACTTCAGTGTCTTCATTTCCTGGACAACTTTAACAGTAGAAGGTCCAAACTGTCAGGAAACAAACCCATTTCTAGAATTTCCAATCTGACTAGTAAGTACAAGTCAGAGTTGATACCTGGAAAGTACACTGCTTTGAATTTTCACCCTACCAAAGTCAATTTTTAATCTGCTAAAAAGAGACAGTACATTCTTTAGATGGGGGACCAGTGTGTAGCACCAGCACATAGAGGATGAGATCCTACTTGGGACATCTTAAGTTCTGTGTTATGAAAAATCATACTATGTGCAGTAATAATGCAAGTGTGAAATTCTATAGCTCTACAAGTAGTAGAACTGATTATTAGTAATACTGTATACGATGACTTGGGGATTTCTGTGGTCAGCAGTGTAATTAGTGTCATAGAATTTTAACAGAGACAAGGATTAAAACCAGCTTGGACTAGTCTGTACCAAAGTACATATGGAAATATATTTAACATTATATTCAGGTGAAACAAAAATGGAATTTTCTTCCTGATTTATTGTATTTGGCCTTCTACTGCGTTTTACTGTCTCTGCTAACAAACTTGAGCAGTCTTTTTAAGAATAACATCCCAGTGGAGTACTTATTGCTTCAGTTCCTTCTGTAACCACCTTGCAAAAAAATGTGGACTTTGGATCAATTTTTCAGGGGTCTTGGGTTATAATTCAGCATTTTTTTGCCATAAATAATTTTAATCTTTGAATATCAAGTTATGAATTAATAACATTGTTCAAGGAATTATTCCTAATTTAAGCCAATAATGATTTTGGAAAGATTTTTTTAGAAACGTACATGATGCTACTTACCCTAATTTTGGAATGTGTGTTAACTTCTCTGTCTCGCAGTCTATGGTGAAAGACAAAAAAAAGGAAAGAAAGCCTTCATCAGACGAGGAGACTGAGAGTGACAGTAACAGTGGTAGTGAGAGCGAAAGTGAGGAGGAAGCTTCTAAGCCTCGGAGGTTACGGAAACGAGTAGACTGTGATTCAGATTCTGATGACGAAAATGATATAAATGCTGTGATGAAATGTTTACCAGAAAATTCAGCTCCTTTAATTGAATTTGCAAATGTCTCCCAAGGCATATTATTACTTTTGATGCTGAAACAGCATTTAAAGAACCTCTGTGGATTCTCTGATAGGTAAGGATATTTAGATAATAGGCCATCTTGTTATCTAGTGAGTTTTTGTAAGGATTAAGTTTGGAAGTTTGTTGTTTTGTTTTGGTTTTTTTTTAAAGTTGCTTGTTAATAATTGTTTAAGCAATAGATTTGTATAAGAGAAAAAACATAAATGTAATAGGTTGAATGTAATGAAACTTTGGCTTAGAAAAAGCAACGATTTCATTTCTTACCAGGATGTCTATTGTATACGGAATGATTAAAATATAACTACTTATATTGAAGATTTTAAAAGCTTTTCCTTGAAATTGCTTTGGACTTTCCTTAAAAGCTCTTCCTTTTTGTTTTCTTTAAACAGTAAAATTCAGAAATATTCTCCGTCTGAATCTGCAAAAGTTTATGATAAAGCGATAAACAGGAAGACAGGAGTTCATTTCCATCCAAAACAAACTCTGGATTTTCTGCGGAGTGATATGGCTAATTCCAAGATCACTGAAGAAGTGAAGAGGAGTATAGTAAAACAGTACTTAGATGTAAGTACAGTTGCTTTGCAGAAAATCTGAAATCCTTTCAAACTAGGTAACACAGTATAAACTTGAAAGTAGATGCTGATGTATTGGATGAACATTTCAAAATGTTAAGTTCCTGGTAATCTTATGCGATATACTGATAACTCACCATTTCCTTTCAGGATGTTTAGCAGGATTATCTTTCAAAGTCTTCTAATAAATTTAAACACAATAAAAATTAATTTCAACTAAAGGATATTCATCTTTACAGAGTATTTTCTAATTTCTGATATCCATCTTGTATACCTCTACCATATAACTTGTTCACTTTATCCCTGACTGTTTCCATCATAGGAACAGAGACTAGATCTAGTGTATTTACCTCCCCCCCAATTCTTTAAAATATTAACTAGAGAAAACTTGCAATTTTGGAAGCACAGGAAGAAAGCTTTTACATATCTACTAGAAAATGAAAGTAAAAAGTTTGTAGAACAAAACACAAGCTGTTGAAGTTGTCTGCCATTTGTTTTACCCTGTTTCTTTATCTTTTCATTTGTTTTTTATTTAATGTAGTGTGATATGAATGTCTATTTTTAAAGTTAGAATGTGGACTGATCTGTTGGTTTGGGTTTTTTTAATAGTTCAAGCTCCTTATGGAACATTTGGATCCTGATGAAGAGGAAGAAGATGGAGAGGTGTCAGCTAGCACAAATGCTCGGAACAAAGCAATTACCTCGCTGCTTGGAGGAGGCAGCCCTAAAAACAATGCAGCTGAGACAGAGGACGATGAAAGTGATGGGGAGGATAGAGGAGGAGGCACTTCAGGGGTGAGGCGGAGGAGGAGTCAACGTATTTCGCAGCGTATTACGTAAAATTATTTTTATGTGCTTATAAATGTCAGTCTATTATATGAAATGTACACCAAGTAATGTAATCCACATGAAAGAAAGCATTTTGTAGATAGAGATTCTCTACTTAACCGTTTATACAACTTTTGTAGAAAGTTTAACAGAAAAGACAATAAAAAAAAAACAAACTAGAAAATGAGATTTATCCCGTATAAAAATTTATTAATTTTCCTTTGGAATGTACTGTGTGTTATCCTTTTTATTGTTGCCAAGTTTTTATGTAGCTTTATGATTCGTGTGTATATATAATTTTATATATCAATAAGAGATAAAGACACGGGTACAAATTAAGAGTATGTGGTTTTACAAGGATATGTTAACCCCTTGGCGCTGGCGGTCGCGGTGCGTCTCATTGCCGGCAATGGAATGTGTGCTGGGAAATCCCAACTCCCGGCGTCAAGGGATTAAAAGCAATAAAAGCAATAATTTCACTAAAGTTCTTTTGTGTAACACTTGGTCTTTTTTCCCCCCCAATGTTTTAGTCATTGAGAAGGTCAAAACGAAATTCAGACTCTACGGAGTTGGCAGCACAGATGAATGAAAGTGTTGATGTCATGGATGTCATCGCTATTTGCTGTCCAAAGTACAAAGACCGACCACAAATTGCAAGAGTAGTACAGAAAACCAGCAATGGCTTCAGTGTTCAGTGGATGGCAGGCTCCTACAGTGGCTCCTGGACTGAGGCTAAGCGCCGTGATGGCCGCAAACTGGTGCCTTGGGTAGACACTATTAAAGAGTCAGACATTATTTACAAAAAAATTGCTCTAACGAGTGCTAATAAGCTGACTAATAAAGTTGTTCAGACTTTACGATCGCTGTATGCTGCCAAGGATGGAACTTCCAGCTAATGAATTTGTACATGCAGCCAAATTTACAGGAATTGAAATAACAGAAAAACTTGAAATATCAACTTTCTGGCAAAAAAAAAAAAATCAGTTAAATGAAGAGTAAGAATGGAACCTGGGACGCAGGAAAAAAGAAGGAAATGTTTGGTAAACATTTATGTGGGAGCTTCCTTCGCTGTTGTGCAGCAGAAACTTCTCAGTTCATTTTTACTCCCACTGTATTATAGTTTAACAAAAAATTGTTTATATCTTGAAAAAAAACTTTCTGTTTAAAAAAATAAACAAGTGAATGTTGGAAATTAGTCTGTTAATGTTCTTAATAAAGTGTTCTTGGAGTTTAACCTAGCAGCGGATGGCTTTCTTTAGCTTAGCCCAGTTTCCAGGGAAGCATTGTTTTTCCAGGCTGTAAAATGGCAGAATCTCCTGGATATATAATTTATTCTGTTGAAGGAAAGAAAAAAAAAAAAAAAAAAAGAAAAAAGCATGCAGTATCTATGACCTATCTGCAGGAGGAGTTTTTGTAAATGTAGATTTTGATGTATTAGGTCACCCTGAAATAATACAAGAAAAGGGATCCCCAGCAAATCTGGTGGAACAAATACTGCAATAAATTTTTTTACTTCTCTTTGTTACTTGTCTGTTTCCATTTGAATTTCTTATTGTAAAGATCTGTTTAAATCCATTTATATTATTTTGCAGTCTTTTATGTAAAATTTACTATATTAGTGGTTTTCAAAACAAGACATAAAATATTGTTTATACAGTTTGTATAGGCTGACTTCTGAATAATTGGTATCTCTTTATTTTTATCCCTTAAAGGGTGTAAACACAAGTTAACTCCAGGGTTTTATTGTATCCTGCAATATTTAGTATTAACTGTATGATTTAGCACTGTGTCAAACACATTTTCAGGAGTACATTTTGATATAAAAAGAAACTATAGTTTATTCCTTGTATACTTCAATTTCTTTCTAATGCTGTCCAAATGATAATTTATGATAGTTAAAATTTGGGGAAAGCTGAATGACTATTCTGCTTGGGCTAACTGGCCATGTATGCATTTCTCTGGGTTAATATAGAGAAGTTTGTGTCAAAAGGAGATAGCTACCAGTATCTGAGGCGTGAATGGGTATGAATCTGGGTAATTACGCTACATTCCTTCACAAATGAATTTTAAAAAAAAAATGTTTGTATATTAGCCTATTTTTTTTACTAATTGAAAGATGTTTTCACATTTTGTAAATTGAAAAAATGCTATTGAAAGCTTTCAGAAGCATTTGTTTTGACTACGTTGCCACAAGCCTTTCATAAGCAGTTCACCTTTCTAGAGTAACAAAAGCAGCAGTTTTGCAAACAGAAAAAATCTAAACCAACTAAACTTTTTAGGGGAGTATTAAACCCTGCTGTGTTTTCAAATGTGTTTATCTAAAACAGGTGTTCCTCAATAAGTAAATCTTTCTCTTATGTTTATTTTCTTTTATGAATTCAATTTATGGTAGGAGGCTGTTTTTATGAAACTAGCTTGCAGAATTCTAATGCATTATTCGATTTGTGAGGAATAGTAACAGTATTCCAAAATATTCTCATGTACAGAAAAAACATTAAACTGAATTGATTAATAACTCCTCAGAATCTAGTTAGTAATTGTTCCCATGGGAAATGCCTTTTTGCTGTTTCACCACTGGAATTTTTCTAAACAGAAATATTTTCTCACCTTTTTGTTTTCACTGTTCATGGTGTTTTCTTCACTGTACAAAAAGCCACATCTCGTGCTAAGATAGATATCGTTAAAGTAGGGAGAAGTAGAAAAAGCAGAAGTCACCCCTGCAGCTCTGGAAGCAGGACATTTTTGTAGCAAATGATGAAATACTGTATTTCTCAGGGCCAGGAGCAGCTTTTATAGTGGGAGTTTCATACTTTGAGAATAGAGGGGGTTGTATGACATGTCACATGTTACTAATAGAAAGAGTTGAAAATACTTCACAAGGAAATTCCTGAATGATTAAAACCAAGAATTTCATACAGATGCAGTCTAAAATGAAGTTGTCACTAGTCTGTTAGCCATTTCTGATGCTATTTATATTAAAGAATCTTATTTTTAATAGGTAATACAAATATTTCCTTGTTCATAAACAAATTGTTTCCTGGTCATGTGGCTTTCCCAATAGCAAAGAGGGTTTTTTATTTCAATTTATTTGGTATTTATTAGAATAAAATTATTGGAAAGAAATTATAATTAAAAAATAGAAACCTGAAGTCTAAAGTTGTCTTAGTTGAGAGGATTTGGACCATTACTATATTGTGTAATATGCCAAAGGGCATACATGCTCCTTGATGGGATCTGTTTGCTATAATATATTATAGACTTATAAAATTAATTATAGATTATTGAATAAATTGAATAAGATTCTCACTAGTTGAGTTTAATTTTCCCCTTCTGTACTACCCAGAGTAATATCTAGTTTTGTTTTGCCTATCACAAACATTCAGATTACTTGCTGTGAAAGAAAAAGGTAGCAGAGTTCATTTTTGGGAAACAAATTCCTGTTAGCTGTGTATAACATGGGCTGATGATTTTCAGAGATATGAAATAGAAAGCCTGAGGCTGCAGCTGTAATCTGTGCAGTACTCAGTCTCTGAGTAGCAGTCGCGGGTTTACCAACATGAACCACATTATTGGCAACAGCACGTACCAAGATAAGGGTTTTTTTTTACTTAAAAAAAAGTTTAAAAAAAAAAGTGCTGCAGTGCAGTAATTGATACAGTAACAGAATTTTACTCCTTTGTGTTGATATAGCTTTGTAGTATTTTTTTCACTGTATGGCTATAGATTTTTACATACATAACTATAATGATTATTGAATTTTTTTATTCTTACTGCTTTCTCCCTTTGAGTACAAGTTCTGTACATAGAAACTTCTTGCAGTAGCTTACCTAACAAAGGGATATTGTCAAGCTTTTAGAATTAACACTAACCATATTGTACTCTTTAAGAAAACACGGACACTTCCACAATCTAAATAAATAAGAATTAAATTATTATTTTTAATCTTCTACTTCAGTACTGTAAAATTGCAGAATAATTCTTGAGTATTTTCATTATCTGCAGCTATAAAAGATCACAATAGTTTTTGACAAAACTTTAATTACAAATAAGTATTTTTTAAAATGATTCAGTAATGCCCTTTTGTATTTTTTTGAAGTTCTCTATTGCTTATATTAATGACTCTAACATGTATAAAGGTAGGCATGGGCAATATTCAGCATAAGTATTTTAGTGAGGTGTGGCCATTAAAAAGCTATTTAAAATTTAAGTCAAACTTTAGCCTTTGTTTTGCTGTTGTGGTGTCACTAGTGAGAATATTGTTACTGTGAAATAATTGGATTGTGCTAAACATTAGCTCTAACATGAAACACCTTGTAGCACTGAAATAGTTCTTAAATGTATTTGTGGCTCATGACAAAAAAAATTTTGTAATTGAGTCTGACTCATCTGGTGCTAGTTAAACAGCAGGATGTTCTGCCTAAATGCAGGTGTTAATGATGTTCCAGGGTAATGAATGGATCAGTTCAATTGATCCTTACTGTAAAGATAACACATTTTAACTCTGAGCCCCAGACAGATATTGATGGAGTTGAACTCAAACAAACACCTAATGCTTTTGTTATGTGCCAGACACTTCTAAGTCTCATGCGCTAGAAATAGCAAGAGCCCAAGGCACAAGTTTGCTTCCACTCACCGAAGAGCCACACTGTCGTGGTTTAACCCCAGCCAGCAACTAAGCACCACACAGCTGCTCGCTCACTCCCCCCCTGGTGGGAAGGGGGAGAGAATCAGAAGAGTAAAAGTGAGAAAACTCGTGGGTTGAGATAAAGACAGTTTAATAGGGAAAGCAAAAGCCATGCACACAAGCAAAGCAAAACAAGGAATTCATTCACCACTTCCCATCGGCAGGCAGGTGTTCAGCCATCTCCAGGAAAGCAGGGCTCCATCACGCATAACAGTTACTTGGGAAGACAAATGCCATCACTCCAAACGTCCCCCCCTTCCTCCTTCTTCCCCCAGCTTTATATTGCTGAGCATGACATCATATGGTATGGAATATCCCTTTGGTCAGTTGGGGTCAGCTGTCCCGGCTGTGTCCCCTCCCAACTTCTTGTGCATCCCCAGCCTCCTCGCTGGTGGGGTGGGGTGAGAAGCAGAAAAGGCCTTGACTCTGTGTAAGCACTGCTCAGCAACAACTAAAACATCAGAGTGTTATCAACATTATTCTCATCCTAAATCCAAAACACAACACTGTACCAGCTACCAGGAAAGAAATTAACTCTATCCCAGCTAAAACCAGGACGAGATGGATTTTCAAATTCAAGGTCAGCCTTGAACATCTCCTGTCTGATGCATCCCTGCAATTCTGAACAGTACCACTTCATCTACATACAAATCTGCAGGTCAGATTCATGTAATACTAAGTTCTCTGTGATTTGGATCACTCCTCATCAATTCTTTTTATTTGCTGTCCAAAAGTACTGGTTGGAAAAAAATAATAATGCACATAGTGGTATTTTCTAAAAATCTAACAGCTGTTACACATTTTATAAAATTCTCAGTTCTGACCAGCTCAGTAGCAGGTCAGAAAACTCAGAATTTTAACAAAAAAGTATTTTAGAACTCAGTTTTTCAAAATCGGCATCTGTGATGATTTGATTAAACTTGTGCCCAGTTGTCAGAGATTTCTGGAAAGGCAGAAATTTATTCCTTAAATAATTTATTCCTCCAAAAGGTCTGTCTGCTATGTTCTCAAAGTATCAGTGGTATTTTAAAACCAAAACACCACAAGGAAGGGGGAGGATTATGTTCTGAACTAGAAAGCAAATTTCTTTTGAAGGTATTGCTCTACTTGAGAGAGGGAGGATTCCTTTCCTTCCCTTCATATTGAAATCCATGTGAAATAATTGGGGGCAGAAGTTGTCACTGTGTTCAGCCTTCAAGTCATCCAGACCAAACTTTCCAGACCAACCATGTACAGTCTTCCACACACCTACTCTTTGGGCAACTCTGATTAGTACTGGATGCTCCATGGTTAGTGGAATTTTTTCCTACCTTCAATTTTAAATGGTGGCTGAGAAACCCACTCAAACAGGCCACTTCCTTAAATGTCATATTAAATACTTTTAGGAGGGTGCACATAGTTGTTCATCACAAGGCATGTATTTCTCTCAGAAGGTCCTTTTCAACTTTGTATTTTCTGAACTTACCTTCCTTCTATTTGTTGTGTCTTTATACATCAGAAAAAGAAAAAAACTCTTCCATTATTTTAGCTTATTTAAAAATATTCCAATTGAGGATCAGAGTAGTCTATTGATGCCTTACCTCTTCTGCCTTACATAAAGCTGTGCAATGTGATTTCAAAAGCAAGTTTCAGGGTTGTATTTATTCTGTGAGTAGTAGCTATTAATGAATACTTGTTCCTTTTTCTTACAAAATTTTACAAATTGTAGTGCAGACTTCAGCACATGTTCCAATGCCAAGTACAGTTTCTTGAAGCCTGTGTAGGATCTTTAAAGTAGCTTGTTCCACAGCTAAACACACTCTCTTCCATCTTCAGAAGGTATGAGCGTGACTTTGAGGAGCTAGGAAACACAAAATGCACCTACCTTTCCTTGTATGTTCCCTGTGAATGATACCTATTTCTCTTTCTTTACTGATGCAGTATTTTTGGAAATAAAACATAGATGCCAGCCCTGTGTATCTTAAGCTGTCTTTTCACATAATTTGACATCTCTTTAGTAGTCCCTTAGTTTAAATATCTCAGCCAGAGCTCTGACAAAGAGACAGACTTCTTCTGAAGACGTATAGCTAAAGACAGCCAATGACTAGTAAGTACCACTTTCTTTATTACTCTCTGAGTCCCTTAATAATCAAGATATCATATTAAAGAATAAAGATTGTCAAAGTAGTATCTTCTTACTTTTGTAGCTTTGTCTTTTTCCTCTTCCTATTTTAATTCTTTTGTTTCCTTGGGGTTTTTTGGTTGGTGGTGAGTATTGTTTTCGGTGTCTCTTTTTGTTGTTTTTTAACTTCCTGGAAGAAAGTTTTTTCTGGAAGAAGTTCGTTTTGGTTTTTTTTTAAGCTTTCTGACTGAATCTACCAAAGAAACCAAAGACAAAAACATATATTAAGATGTCAAATGTGTGGAAATAAGTACAAAATATAGAAAAAATTGTTTCAAACAGTCATTCTTCTAAAAAGGATATCTAAATTCAAGTTTCTAAGTCTATGTCATGGTTTAACCCCAGCCAGCAACTCAGCACCACGCAGCCGCTTCCCCCTTCCCCCTCCCAGTGGGGTGAGGAGGAGGAAAGAGGGAAAAAAAAAGTAAAACTCGTGGGTTGAGATAAGAACAGTTTAATAACTAAAGTAAAATATAATACTAACAATAGTAATAATGAAATACAATAATAATAGTAATGAAAAGGAATATAACAAAAAGGAGGGGGAGGAAGGGAAAAAAAAAACAAACAACAACAAAAGAAAAAAAAACACCAGTGATGCACAATGCACAATGCAATTGCTCACCACCCGCTGACCGATGCCCAGTTAGCTCTCGAGCCACGATCCACCCTCCCAGTTAACTCTCCCCAGTTTATATACTGGGCATGACGTCATATGGTATGGAATAGCTCTTTGGCCAGTTTGGGTCAGCTGTCCTGGCGGTGTCCCCTCCCAGCTTCTTGTGCCCCTCCAGCCTCCTCGCTGGCAGGGCAGCATGAGAAGCTGAAAAATCCTTGACTTAGTATAAACACTACTTAGCAACAACTGAAAACATCAGTGTGTTATCAACATTATTTTCCTACTAAATCCAAAACACAGCACTATACCAGCTACTAGGAAGAAAATTAACTCTGTCCTAGCTGAAACCAGGACAGTCTATGTATATGGTTTAACCCAATAAAATAATCTTATGCTTAAAGCTGTGAAATTTCAGTATCTTGGAGTCAGATGTAAATGTCACTACTAGACTGCTAAAGGAAATTTAGGTTTCTTCAGGTGGGACTCCAAAAAAGTGTTACTGTGCTTTAGGAAAATAAAAATTGCTGTAGCTTGTGCCACTTGAGCCGTTCTAAAAATTCAACCCTTCTTTTTAAAATACTTTTTCTCTGTTTCTCATTTTTCTATTAGGTTATTCTAACTAAGTATACATGAGATTATATAGATTCTATTTCCCACATTTTCCTCCTCTGTATTTCCATATGTATTTTCTTAACTAATTGATACTTCCATCTTTCTGCAACTGATCTGTTTCATAACATACTATATTTATTTGGCTTATGTGCAGAGCCTTTTGGTTAACAAGCAGACAGATAGATAAATCAGAAGTTCTCTCATAAAAACAGGACTGTGTGCTAGTATTAATTTTTGCCCTTCCTTCCTTCCTTCCTTCCTTCCCTCCTTCCCTCCTTCCCTCCTTCCCTCCTTCCCTCCTTCCTTCCCTCCTCTGCATCTCTCTTCAGCAGACACTTGGAAAGAGGAAGAGGTGATCTCTTACCATGGATGCCACTTTCAAAGAGTACAGTAAAACTGAATTTGGAGTTAGCCCTTCCAGTCCAAGGTTCAGCCAACTGCAAGCAGCCGTGTGGCTCTCTGCTCTTCTTTTCATGGATAGACAATGTCTCTGTTGTTAATTTTTCTAGTAGGACCAATGGGATATTTGCTCTCACTGAGGATTATGCTGTTGGTGGCTTTGCCAGAAGTGTTCCTATTTTGCTTTCATCTTGTAGCCAGAGCCAGTACACAACCTCTGCCAAGTCTTTTAGAGATCTTCCAAAACTTACTTGCTAGTTTTCCTGTTATGAGTCAGAAGAGGTGTTTACATTCATCTCAGCATCCCGCTATGTTCCTACTAAGTCTGGACCTCCCTTTGCTCATGGGATAGCAGAGGGAAATCCAATTAAATCAGCATTTCTCAGGAAAAAAAAAGGAATTACTTCAACTGGTTCACAAGAGAATATTTTTACAGATAAGGTTTTTTAATACAGAGGAGCATTGTTTGCTCCTGGGGCACTAGAATCTTTTTTTGAAGAGCATTTTTCTTGACCTGCCTCATGTGAAAGCATCACCTACTGTTGCCTCCCAACTGTTAAGTTCTCAGAAGAGAATGATCAAGAGAATATCAAAGTACTCCAACTGATAAAGTATCCAACCTGTTCGTATGTGTTAAAACAGCTCCTTTTGGCTTCAAAAGGATGCCTTGACTTTGCATCACACTGCTGTGTCCATGTTGACTTGAAATCTATTCTCATGATAGACAGAGGTTATCTCAATCATCAGGAAGACCAGTGTAGCCACCTATCCTCAGTTAAGGATTTTAAGGCAATTCTAAACTTTTTTGTTAGCAGAGCATTGCTGAGGTGGCTGCATCTTGCTTTTCTAAGTAAAAATTGTCCATCTCCATCACACAAGCTCCTGCAAACATTTAATTGCTGCTGATGCACGCCTTTCAAGATTCTGACTTTACAGAAACCTGCTCTAGTCTAGTCAGAGAATAATGGAGATGGTGATTTACATTTCTCTCTGTTCACTTATCACTGGGACATATTTTTCTTCTCTCAAAGTTCCTCAATGACCTGTGGAAACTCATGGCTGGGGGAGGTTGTCTCAGCTGCATTGCACAGAAAAGAGCTTCTGTTCACAGCATCACATCATTGGATTGTTTTGCATTCAATAAAATAGAAATGACAAGTCACTACTATAAAAACAAAACAAAAACAAGGCTAAGCTCTTAAGATCTTTTGTAAGAGATATGTGCCTCATAGCACAAGAGATAAATTTGTACATCTTTTTTCATCAAATCCCAGTTCACGAAAGGTCTTTTTGCTGTCCTTCCTGAAGAAAGTAAAATACTGGGCAGTTTTTTCCCTCAACTGGTCTTTGCTCCTAGTATCCTGGCGGTTTACCGTTAAGAACACAACTCTGGGAGGCTAAAAAAATCATCATAGTCTTTCATCTACAGCTTTCTCAGGTATGGGCTATGAACCCATACCAGACTTCTACTCACCTCACCTCAGAGTCTATCTGGTGAGTAGAAGTCTGGTCAAAGACCTTGTGGCATGTTACAGCACTATGTGTAGAGAAGTCTTTGTTCAAGGGTGGCTTTGTTTGAAACTGCTTTCAACTTAACTGGAAGACATTCCATTTGCAGCCTTTCATTCTAACAAAGTGGTCCTGAAATTGTTGTGATCATCAGCTGTTGCATTAGCAAAACTTTTTACTTTAGGTTGGAGCTGATGAAAGGAAAGATGGGTTGTGTATTTTCTTGATACAACAGAACCCTTCATTACTTGGAAGGAACAGCTCTGCTTCCCTCCCTTTTGAAAACAAACAAGCAAACAAACAAACAAACAAATATCACTTTTATTTGGCACAACATACAATGACATGATGATACAATTTCTAAAGTATTGCTTTCCTGATTACTTAACAGCAAATTTTAACACAGGGCTCACCTGGGGTATATTGGGGATTTCTCTTGGATGAAGAGGGATGTGATGTTTTTGAAGAGATTGCGATCTACCTGCTTATGAAAAAGGTAGATGTTAGCATAATGGATTAATTTGGGTTTCTTTCTTCCATCCACTTTGGTTTTGCAGTGCTTAGAAATTACATGAGAGAGAGCATATGTGTCAGGCTGTGCTTCTCCCACTCCTGACTGGATTCATTGATGTTTATGTAAAGCTCATTAGACATGGGTTATTAAATGCAATATTTCTGTGCAAGCATTTCCAAATGCAGGCCCAATTATTGCTGATCAAAGTAATGACATTGCTGATCAAGGTAAGGAAGGTGAGAAATATTTACTTTCTGCTTCCCAGGAGCACTAGCAAATGAGGAAATCGCTGTTACAAGGAAACTTACTTTATATTTTGATTCTCTGCCTTTTCTTCCTGTGTTGAAGAGCATTTCTATATATGATGTGCAACAGAGACATACCTGTAAACAAAAGCATGAAATGGGTAACTTATAAAATTTATAATAGGTGCATGTAGTGCTGTTACCAAGTTTCTGGTAAAAGTCTGGAGAGAGGTGGGGAAGAATATGATCATTACATGAATAAATACAATATATGGTTTATTGGAATTGCTTGTCATTTGCTCTTTTTTCCTCTGATATATTACATTTTACTGGTTTTTGATCTCCTACTTTTGCTCTTTCTTATTTCCTGCCCTCAGAACTTAGTCTTGCTGGTATCATTATGGGTCTAGAGAATCACTGGCCCCAAAGAATCATCAGATTATTGGAAAACTACCAGGTGGAAGTCACATTTGCATGAGAATCTGATGAAGAAGGAAAATTGTTGTTTTTCTTGGCTGGCAGAAGAAGGGAGAGGTATTTTGTCAGTCAGGATATGCAATTATAGAATTCATTGGAGGACAGTAGCAGAGGGGACAATTAGAGGAAAACTGAGGCTAGAAGAAGCCTGTCAAAGGAATATCAGACTGCAAGTGAAGGGGAGAACACATGTAAACAGGTAAGAGGCTATGACAAAAAAAAAAGGGGGGGGAGGGGATGGCAAATGTGAAACAGACTTCAAAACAAAATTAGCAGAAAGAAAGTGAGCTGGATAAAGAAGGAAAATGGTATTGACCAACTTTTTCATTGTTTTCCAAAGTTTCAGTTTCTGGAGTTTGGTGTTTGTTGAGAATCTTAAGCCGTCACATTTCAGTGTGAGCATTAACTTCTATTTCAACTCTGCAAAAGAGACTTAAAAAGCTTTGATCCCAAAAAGTTAAGAAAATAATAAGGCAACTAAATTGTAATATGGGATTTGTAAATACATTTACAGTTGCATTTCAACTAAAATCTTTACAGAGACATCAGAGAAAAAATATTTTAAAATGTTTCTAAAAGGATGCAATGATTTTAGGAAATGGTTTAAAGTTTTTTTTACTTGTTTGAATCTCATAGCTTCTATGAGAAATACCTGGAGGTATTTCTTAATGTATATTTTAAAAATTCATTTAGAGAGTGGCAGTCTAGAAGAAAAAAGACTATCTGCTCCTCTCAGAAAAAGACCTACTAAAAAGTTTCATCTCTTGCCCTAAAAAAAAAAAGAAAAAAGGCATCATAGAAGAGGAGAAAGTAAGTAAGTAAGAAAACTTCTCTTGAGTCTGTGGGAACAGGGAGGTTAAGAAAGGTCTCGATGATCCTATTCCCATGTGTAGGAGTGCTTTTTCATACTGCTGTGACTCTGTAGGTGCAGCTCTGCCCAGGCACCTGCTTCCATCACGTCTCAGGCAAAGCAGAAGTTTAGCATTGATCTCATGGTTGGGAGATCTCTGCCCTTGTTTTAGTGATTTGTGATGATATGGATCAGGAAGTAGTTAAAGAAAGGATTTCCTTCACCACTGTTAAAATGAAATGAACTGCTCATTTGCATTTTTTCTTCTTTTAGCACCTGGAGCTACATTGCTTGAAGAAAGTAGACAAGCCATCTTACTCCTGCAACCCCTCAGTAAGGAACAAGCAAGTGCTGCACCACCCCAAACAGTAAAGTGTGTATTAAGGAATAAGATATGTGATGAAAGGCTGTAAAGGTCTTTCAAAAATCTTCAACATCCTTTTTATAAAAGGAATTCTTGTGCCTTGTTTCCTCCCCCCAAACTTATCTGAACATTTTGATCTTCAGAGATCTACTATCAAGGTCTGCATTCTTTACAAACAAGTTTTGTTTACAAACAAGTAAAGCCCCTTTAGGGGAGCAGGTACACTGTCTTGGTAACCTGTATAACTCAACTGCTAGCAAACTACCATGTTTGTTATCTCCAATCTTGTCTGGAGAGTTTTTTAAATTATTATTTTTAATATGTTTGTGCATCACAGCATATGCATTAAGATTTAATGACTGTGATGCTGTAACTATCATCAGAAACAAAGTCTGAGTCTGATTGATAGAGTTTTTACAAGCCGTTTAGGCCATGGTTTATGCGTGACTGTCTTGTCCCTGACTGCTTTCTCTTCCTTCTCACAGCTGGCTGTGATCATAAGGAGACTTTCATACTTGGCTAAAATAGGATTTTTCAGGTTTTTTTCCACCAAGAACAGAAGGTACTTACTGATGATTTCTTTGCTGCCACTCTGGACAAAGACAGTTTGAGACTTTGAGTAAAGTCACAGTTTCATGCTTTGGACTGGGTCTTTGAAGGTACTTGCCCTTTTCATTTGGAGATGATCACTCCCAGTACTGAGTCTTGCACTCTGGCCATTCCTGTGGGACAAGCTGATGCAGACTCTGAGGACTGCTAAAAATACACAGCCAGTTTTGATCTCTGAGCCTACAGAAACTGTCAATTCTATCCTCATACGTGTGTAATCCTGTAACAGGCTTTCTTTGAAGCATATTTCTTGATGTTTGCCAAGATGCAGCTTCACTCTGAAATATGCAAAAAGAATTTTTTTTTTAAACTATTACAGTATTGGGTGACAGTAATTAACCACTGGAACTTAACACAGTTTTGAATTCCATGAAAAATTCAAATTTCTTCACTACAAAAATAAAAACTGCTGGTGTTGGGAAAGAGTCACCACAGCTGCAATTGTTCGGGCTACTGCAAATGGTTTATGGCCACTGAACATATGGGAAATTTTTTTACAAACATCTGGGGGCTGCTAGAAGAACTCTAACAAGACAGCATTATATAGATGGATGAACAGTGGCATTTTTCTTTACCTCAGTAAGTACTTGTCCTTAGTGTCTTATAGTGGTGTCTGATTTTCCTAACAAAAGTCTGTATTTACTTTATTGCTGCCTGACTATTTGTACCTCTTTCTATCATTCAAACTGTTTTAACATTTCTCTAAACTATTGTACAAGTAAGCTGGGTTTAAAATACTAGGGTAGTGCACATGCACATGTACAGTCATAGTGGCACACAGAAATAACAGTGCTCCATGTGTAAATCACTTTACAGCAGAAACTAATGAACTCACTTTTAATAAATCAGTTTATCACAATTGTTAAGTTACAAAAATCACTTCATCAATACTGATGTTAAATATTAAATACAAAGGTAAAACAGTTGTGCAGTGCTCTTAAAATAGAATAAAACTTTTTATGTATTTGAGAGGGGCAAAGTAGCTGACCCAGAAGTTCTTGTTTAAGACCACTGGTCTGCATTTACCAACTATATTTAGTTCTTGTTGACTTGAAGACATATGGAAAGCAAACTACATGTTAAGGAATTGAATTTCATCTAGGCAAGACTGAAAGCATTGAGAGTTTCTGTGCTGCTTAAGAAGACAACCAATGCAAGCCTCAATCCATTTTAAGTAGAATAATGATTATTTTTCAAAAATGCAACCAAACACCAGCAACTGTTTGGAAGTGCACAGCAGCTGAGAAATTTTGTTCACTTGTCTTCCACATCTGCTACCATAGCCTCAATTGCATTCCAGTCCAGTTTGCTGAGGATACTTCCCGTGCTTTCAGAAACACCATCAGTGTCAATAATGTTGAGAGGAGAGAAACTAACAGTATGCAGTGCAGAGGCCTATTGGAGGAAAAGAAGATGAACCAAATCATTGCGTATCATTCATGGACAAGACTTCTGTGAAGCCAGTAGAAATGATCCTGCTCTTTTCAAACATGTCCTAATCAAGTTATGTATCTGATCATTCTGCAACAAATGTAATTTATGTTCCTGTTTATGCACTATCAGTAGCGTCTGTTGCCTGGACAGACAACGTGCCTATACAGTTGTTATAAAGAACATTCATTTGCAAGGCCCACAAGAATTACTTTGCTTGTAAAGACAAAATGTAGCCCTGTTGAATCACTATCATTTCCCTCTGCATCTATCCCACCCGCATGTTTTGAATAGAGAACCGCATTTTAAATACAGCAGAAGTAAATGAAGGACCAATGGCAGGTATCAAATCATTCCTAGAATAATTAGACATCTTACCTGAAACAAGGAGTCATGAGTATCTTGAAGTATTCTTTGGATATCATCAGGCACAGTCCAAGGACTTACTATATCTTGATCAATCTCTTGATCAACACCTTCTGTCTGAACTGCAGTGGCAACATGTGGAGGCTTTTGTTTTGACATTCTGCCAACTCTGTACTCAGCAGCTGAGGAGAAAACAAGCCAACCATAGCACTGTAACATTTCTTGCTGTTTTCTTCTGAATGTCTTGAAACTTCCCCAAGAACAAAAGCTCCAAGTTCTAAGAAATGAAGCCATGTGTAAACACATATAAAACCAGCATGCCCTCTTATCTTGAACTGATGTGGGGTTATGGTGAGAAAATGCTGCTGGTCCCTTCCAGCCTCATGCTCTGAACTGTCTTCCCAGGGTAGTAGAACACGAAGTGGAATAGGACTATGCACGGTGCCTACAGCATCCAGGTCCTGTAGTGCAGTCCCCAAAAAGGGACATTGCTACATTATTTGATAGAGGAATAAAACTACCTAAATCCTGGATTTATGCCTCTTAGAAGACTTGGAACTTCAGTGAAACCCTTAGCAGTGATGGGATATACTGGAGAAACACATACAAGAAGGTGATGTGAAATCAGAGATAGATCAACTGGTATTTTTAAAAATTATTTTAAAATGAGAATATATGGAAAGGAGGAGGAGAATGACTTTCCACATGTGTAGAGGTGAGTGAGTGATTCAGAAAAATGCCTATCTGCTTACCACTGCTTCTCTCCCTTTCCTGCATTGCCAACTCAAATAAATTGACATTTGACTAGCCAAATAGGATCTCTATAATGCCACTAGTATAATTCTGGTGTAAGGGAGAATGGAATCATCCCACAGTATTTCCTAAGTTTCAGACTGATTCTCTCCTCAATCTTTTTCAGTCTGATCAGAAATTTTGCTCTTGTAATCAAGTCCTGCATCTGTTAAAGAATTTGATTAGGAGGAAACATTTATGTGAGGAAACTCTTTTGTGGATCCAGACCTACACAGATAGGCATAGGGAAAAAGGATCACTAAAATCCTATTTTATTTTTTTTTAAACAGGTTCAGTCATAGATTCTTCCACTCTAGCATTATGACAAAATATCTTAAATAGATACTGTAGGGAGGGATAACAAAGGCAATTCCTACTTTAAAGAACTCAGAAAGTAAGCAGCATAGAAAGGTAAGGGAGAGGCACAATACTGCCACGCACCCGGCAGCGTGGACGATTTAAACAGGCTAAAACAATCAGCCTAGCGGATTGCAACGGACAAGCATATATATTTCCCAGCAGGCAGGTGTGCGGCACCAGGCAGCATGGTGACTGCCCGGCAAAAAGCAGTGTCCTCTGCTTCTCCTGAGCTTCTAGCACCCGGTAGAACTAATACAGCCACACAGACAGAGCTCCTGTCAAAGTATGCGACCACCCAGGTTTCTGGCTGTGGGATGTGCGCAGGGATATTCCTGGAGGTGGAGAGTGATAGCAGGCAAGCCTGTGGAAGGTGTGACCAGATAGATAGATGAACTGCTCTGTTTGGTGGCCGAGCTGCAGGAGGAGGTGGGCAGACTGAGTATTCGAGAGTCTGAGATGGAGACTGATGAATGTAGCTGTGCTCTGCCATCTCTGATGCATGCAAGCCAACTCAGCGTGGCCACTACAGAGGCAGGTCCAGGATCTGTTTTGTGCCAGGAGGAAGGCAGCATTACAAGGGATAAGGAGGGGTGGAAGAAGGTTAAAGCACAGAGCTGTAAGAGAAACCCCTCCTTACCCTCTAAGATACCCTTACAGAATAGGTACGAGGCCCTGGGTACAGTAGACGAAGCACATCATGAAATAGATGAGGAGGAACCTATGCAAGCAGTCTTGCCAAGGTCAGAGACACCAACCCCTTGCAACAAGACCTGCATTAAGACCAGTGCCAAGAAGAAACAACAGCGAGCTATGGTCATCGGTGACTCCCTCCTATGCGGAACGGAAGCACCCATTTGCAGACCGGACCCTCTTTTCAGGGAAGTTTGCTGCCTCCCTGGGGTTCAAATCAGGGACGTCACCACAAGATTGAAGATCTTAGTACAACCTTCGGACTACTATCCACTCCTGCTCTTACACGTGGGTACTAGTGATGTCACAACAAAAAGTCTGAGGTCGATCAAAAGAGATTTCAGAGCCCTGGGAAGAATGCTAAAAGATTCAGGAGCACAGGTAGTGTTTTCCTCAATCCTCCCAGTGATGGGGGGAGACTTTGGAAGAAACAGACGAGCCCAGGATATCAATACCTGGCTCCAGGACTGGTGCCTCCACCAAAACTTTGGGTTTTATAACCATGGAAGAGCCTTTGAGAGACAAGGTATGCTGGGGCCTGATGGGATCCACCCGTCCCAATGGGGAAAACGCATCTTTGTGTGTAAGCTGGCGGGACTGATCGAGAGAGCTTTAAACTAGAATTGATGGGGGAAGGGGATACCAACAGGATTGCAGTAGGTAAGCCAAGGGTTGGCATGGCATCGCCTGAGGGTGGCAATGCTAGTGGGAACATTTACACTGCTCCTGAGAGCACGGAGGGCTCAGGAGTATATCTGAAATGCTTGTACACCAACACACACAGTATGAGAAACAAACAGGATGAACTGGAAGCCTTGGTCCGTTCCCAGAGCTACGATGTCATTGGTATTAGCAAGACTTGGTGGAAGGAGTCCCACCACTGGAGTGCTGGGATGGAGGGCTACAGGCTGTTCAGGAGGGATAGGCAAGGCAGGCAAGGTGGAGGAGTGGCACTATATGTAAGGGAGAGGTTTGATTGTACGGCCCTTACAGTTAGGGATGATGTGGTTGAGAGCCTCTGGGTGAGGATTAGAGGGATGGAAAACAAAGGAGATGTCGTAGCGGTTTTCTACTATCGATTGCCCAGCCAGGATGACAGCACTGATGAGTTATTCTATAGGCAATTAGGAGAAATCTCTGGATCAGTAGCCCTTGTCCTTATGGGAGGTTTCATCTTCCCAGACATCAACTGGGAATACCATACTGCTGTGACAAGCAATTCTGGGCAATTCCTGAAGATTGTAGAAGATGATAACTTCTTGGCACAAGTACTCAGTGAGCCAACTAGGAAAGATGCCCTCCTAGACTTGCTGTTTGTGAATAGAGAAGGACTCATGGGAGATGTGATGGTAGGTGGCTGTCTTGGCCACAGGGATCACAAAATAGTTGAGTTTTTAAAATTTTTGGTGTAATGAGAAAAAAGGTCAGTAGAGTTGCTACTCTGTATTTCAAGAGAGCAAACTTTAAGCTATTCAGGGAGCTATTTAGCAGAGTACCCTGGGAATCTGCTTTTGAGGTCTTAGGAGTCCACGAGTGCTGGTCAGTTTTTAAGAACCACCTTTTAGAAGCACAGCAGCAGGCAATCCCACTGTGTTGAAAATCAAGCAAGTGGGGCAGAAGACCAGCTTGGCTGAACAGGGAACTCCTCTTGGAACTCAGGCGGAAAAAGAAATTGTATGATCTCTGGAAGCGAGGTCAGGCTTCGCAGGAAGATTACAGAGCCATGGTTCACACATGCAGGGAGAAGACACGAAAGGCTAAAGCTCAATTAGAGTTGAAACTGGCCAATGTTGTGTCAGACAACAAGAAAGGCTTTTTTAAGTACGTTAATAGCAGAAGGAGGTTGAAGGAAAACATTGGACCGATACTTGTTGAAGATGGTCACCTGACTAATAGGGATGAAGAAAAAGCAGAGGCATTCAATGCTTTTTTTGCCTCAGTCTTTAATAATACTGATAGACCTTGGGCTGCCCAGTCCTCTGAATCCGAGGACCACGAGTGTGGGAGCAGTGACTTTCCATTTGTGGCCACTGACATTGTAAGGGACCAGCTGTATCAGCTGAATGTTCACAAGTCCATGGGGCCTGATGGGATTCATCCCAGAGTGCTGAAGGAGCTAGCAGATGTTATGGCAGGACCCCTCTCAATCATCTACCAAAGGTCTTGGGAGTCTGGGGAGGTCCCTGCTGACTGGAAGCTAGCCAACATTATTCCAATTTACAAGAAGGGCATGAGGGAAGACCCAGGAAACTACAGACCTGTTAGTCTAACCTCAGTACCTGGAAAAATTATGGAGAAGATCATACTGGGTGCTATTGAAAGGCATTTAAAGGACAATGCAATCATCAGGCACAGTCAACATGGCTTCATGAAGGGAAAGTCCTGTTTAACTAATTTGATTTCCTTCTATGATAAGGTCACCTGCCTAGTGGATGAAGGGAAGGCAGGGGATGTAGTTTTTCTGGATTTTAGGAAGGCTTTTGATACTGTCCCTCACAGCATCCTTCTGGACAAGTTGTCCAACTGTGGGATGAGCAGGTTCACAGTGCGCTGGGTGAAGAACTGGCTGAACGGCAGGGCTCAAAGGGTTGTAGTGAATGGGGCTACATCTGGCTGGCGGCCATTCACCAGCAGTGTTCCTCAGGGCTCAATTCTAGGGCCAGTTCTGTTCGATATATTTATCAATGATCTGGATGCAGGAGTTGAATGCACCATTAGCAAGTTTGCTGATGATACTAAACTGGGAGGTGCTGTTGACTCTCTCGAGGGATGAGAGGCCTTGCAGAGGCATCTAGATAGATTGGAGCATTGGGCAATGATTAATGGGATGAAATTTAACAAGAACAAATGCCAGATTCTGCACCTGGGACAGAGTAACACCAGGCACAAGTATAAATTGGGAGAGGAGTGGCTGGAGAGCAGCCCTGCAGAAAGGGATCTGGGGGTGCTGGTTGCTGGTAAGCTCAATATGAGTCAGCAGTGTGCCCTGGCAGCCAAGAGGGCAAACCGCATCCTGGGGTGCAGCAAGCACAGCATAACCAGCTGGTCAAAAGAGGTGATTATCCCGCTGTCTTTAGCCTTGGTGCGGCCTCACCTTGAGTACTGTGTGCAGTTCTGGGCCCCACAATTTAAGAAGGATGTTAAGGTCCTTGAATGCGTCCAGAGGAGGGCAACAAAGCTGGTGAAAGGGCTGGAAGGCATGTCCAGGTATGAGGAGCGACTGAGGACTCTGGGGTTGTCTAGTTTGGAGAAAAGGAGGCTGAGGGGCGACCTCATTGCTCTCTACAGCTTCCTGAGGAGGGGAAGTGGAGAGGGAGGTGCTGAGCTCTCCTCCCTGGTACCCAATGGCAGGACACATGGGAATGGTTCAAAGCTGTGCCAGGGGAGGTTCAGACTTGACATTAGGAAGCATTTCTTTACCAAGAGGGTGGTCAAACACTGGAACAGGCTTCCTAGAGAGGTGGTCGATGCCCCATGCCTGTCAGTGTTCAAGAGGCATTTGGACAATGCCCTTAACGATTTAACTTTTGGTCAGCCCTGAAGTGGTCAGGCAGTTGGACTAGATGATCATTGTAGGTCCCTTCCAACTGAAATATTCTATTGTGTTCTACTTGTGTACTGTACTGCTAACTAACTCTCCTCTGTGGGTTTTAGCTGAAAGAAAGAATCAAGTCCTCTGTCTCTCATGACTTCGTAATGCCTGTTTCAGGAAATTGCTGAAATCCAGCACGTTTGCTTCAGTAGTCTTGGAACTGCCATCTGGCTAAAACCTTTCAGGAGGTAAACAGAGGTGACTGATTAAAATATTTCACAAATTTCTAATGAAAAGGATTTTTATGATGTGGGGGAAAAAATGATTTTTATTCTTCTAAGCTAATGCTCTATATCTGAGGCCTGTGTTGTATAAATTCTACCCAGGATGTATTCCAAAATGTGTTCTCTGTGTCTTATTTCCCCCCTGTATTATGTAGCTGAAGAGCACTATGTCATTGCTCTTTGTAACTTACAGTGTCTAGAATTAACAGGACAGTTGTTTGCAATATTTCTCATTCTTCCTCTGGCAGTACTTTTCTGTAGGAGCAGAGAGGCATTTCCTGGAAAGACAAAGAAATCATTTCCAGCATTAGGTGCAGTAGATTAAATCTACTCAAAAGATGCTTCAAAATTTTCACCTATGAGCTTGCTTCCTGGATTACACAGTACTCTTGCTATGGCAAATTAAGCTACTTTTGGATTTAGAAATAGATGATAAGGAAAGGTAACTCTCATCATTTAACAGGCCAATGATAGCATAGTTGCAAAATCCTCAGGACAGGAAACCTTCAGGACTGTGAGTCTGACTCCTCCCTCCCAAAATCCCGTAGTAACTTGAACAAGATCTTCAGTATGTGCCTTCATTAAAAGAAAGTTCTGTTCTTACCCCTGGACTGTGTTAAACCAAGAGTTAGGGTGAAACAGTGTCCTTTTTGACCAAAGGTGGATTTGGCAGAAATTCTGTTCCTTTCTGACAGAATGTGACTATTCGGATATCCTCTACAACAAGAAAAAAAAACCACAACAAAACCCAACTTACTTACCACTGTCTACCACATACCATTCCTCCACACAACTTTTACATCTAACAAACAGGGCTTATTCAGGCAAGGCAGAAAGGCCACAGAAATCACCTACAGCCCACTTAGCTGAGGATCAGCATCATACACTGCTTGTGGGGCCAATAAGCCTCATCAGAATCAGAAGTGCTGGGAATCACAGTGAAGACATATCAAATTGGCTTAGAAAGAACCAGTTTAGGTCCAACAAAACTTATTAGTTAGTTAGAAGTTACTGCCACTTCTAAGGTGGCTTTCTGCATGCATTCCTTAGCGCTTCTGATTCTAGCAGGGATGATATAATGAAACTGCCCTTAGACACCACCAGCAGACTCTGTACAACACTGGCTACATTCAGTTTAATGATTTACCCTGGAACTTTACCTATTAAAAAGAGATGCAGAAATATTTAAGTCTGGAAGTTACAGGATTATTATTAAGTACCCAGTTCCTCCTATTATTCTGGAAAACATAAAATTGTATGTAGAAGAAGAAAAAGTATACTGCAATATACACCTGGATTATATATACACGTGACATTAACGCCATCAGGAAGAATATATTTACCAATTTGTAATACTCAAATACCATCATCTCCTCAAAAGGTAATAAGCACCAAAGTGCAAAAGAAAGAACAAGTAAAATCCTATGTAATGAAAAAAATTAGAAAGGAAGAAAGTAAATCTAGAGTTTGCTGAACACTAATTTATGTAGTCTATATGCATGCACAGTAGTATTTTTATTTGCTTCTTGCTTACTAGATGCTCTTGAGATTAACTGTGTTACTGGCTATAGTCCAGGTACCTGATTGCTGCTGAGTGGAATGGGTTATGACATTGATTACAGCTCTGACTCTAGAGTTGGCTCATTCTGTGCTCCGAAAGTCATTTTTAAGGCTCCCTCCAAGATTTGCACTAGCGGTTGTAAGATGGCTGGTACAGGAACTCAAGACTCCTCTTATCCAGACAAAGCATATATCTTTGATTCTGCCAGAATATAATTCTCTCAAGCTAATCCTATACCAACTAGCGCTACAAATTGCAGACAAATGTGAAGTGTGGTAGAGACACCAATACATCAGAGCAAGGTTAATGCTTAAAGTTCTTACCCTTTAATAGATGCAATATGCCATTTTTTATACTCTTGAGGTGATCTCATCCTGGACAATGGTCTATGTTCATGTATTGGGTTTGCATAGCAAGGTTTTGGTAACGGGGGGCTACAGGGGTGGCTTCTATGAGAAGCTGCTAGAAGCTTCCCCTATGTCCGATAGAGCCAATGCCAGCCGGCTCCAAGATGGACCCGCTGCTGGCCAAGGCCGAACCCATCAACAATGGTGGTAGCGCCTCTGGGATAACATATTTAAGAAAGGGAAAAGAAGTTACAGGGCAGTAGCAACTGCAGTTGGGAGAGAGGAGTGAGAATATGTGAGAGGAACAACTCTGCAGACACCAAGGTCAGTGAAGAAGGAGGGGGAGGAGGTGCTCCAGGCACCAGAGCAGAGATTCCCCTGCAGCCCCTGGTGAAGACCATGGTGAGGCAGGCTGTCCCCCTGCAGCCCATGGAGGTGAACAATGGAGCAGATATCCACCTGCAGCCCGTGGAGGACCCCATGCTGGAGCAGGTGGATGTGCCCAAAGGAGGCTGTGACCCTGTGGAGAGCCCGCACTGGAGCAGGCTCCTGGCAGGACCCATGGAGAGAGGAGCCCAGGCTGGAGCAGGTTTGCTGGCAGGACTTGTGACCCTGTGGGAAGGACCCATGCTGGAGCAGTCTGTTCCTGAAGAACTGCAGCCCATGGGAAGGACTCACGTTGGAGAAGTTTGTGGAGGACTGTCTCCCGTGGGAGGGACCCCATGCTGGAGCAGGGGAAGAGTGTGAGGAGGAAGGAGCGGCAGAAACAATGTGTGATGAACTGACCACAACCCCCATTCCCTGTCCCCCTGTGCCGCTCGGGGGGAGGAGGTAGAGAAATCGGGAGTAAAGTTAAGCCCGGGAAGAAGGGAGGGGTGGGGGGAAGGTGTTTTTAAGATTTGCTTTTACTTCTCATTATCCTACTCTGATTTGATTGGTAATAAATTAAATTAATTTCCCCAAGTCGAGTCTGTTTTGCCCATGATGGTAATTGCTGAGTGATCTCCCTGTCCTTATCTCGACCCATGAGCCTTTCATTTTATTTTCTCTCCCCTGTGCAGCTGAGGAGGGGAGTGATAGAGCGGCTTTGGTGGGCACCTGGCATCCAGCCAAGGTCAACCCACCACAGTTCATTTGCAGGTAAAACACCACTGTTTCAGATAACATTTCATTCATCAGAGAAAGTGCTTGTGATATTCTCATAGTGATGTTCAGATAACAGGGCTCTATGGAGAAAGGAAGCGTAATATTACATATTAACTCATGCTACCACTCATTTAATTGCAGCTGGCTTGTGAGGCTTGTAAGGCTACATGGTAACCAGAATAGAAGAACATATTTTTGCAATTTCAGAGAACATACACTAATCCTTTTAAGATCATTAGCAAAAAGCTAAAACATTTATTAACAATGGGCTTGACAGAATGAATGAGTCAATGTTGAAAAAAAAGAAAAAAAAGATATTTGGAAAGTGAAAAATACAGACAAAAGATGAAAAATGTTCAGAGTTTTCCTAAACGGTAAAGCAAACAAATTATTTATGCTTTTTGTTGAAATGCCATTCATATCTGAAATTTCATAGACAAGATAGATAGCTAAAACTACCTCTTCCTTAAGACTGGAAGATTAATATATAAATAAGAATACCATAAATTACATTTATAGCAACTTACTTTTGTCTTTTTCTTCTTTCTTCTTCTGGAAGAATTTAATATCCTTTAAAGTAAGACTACAATGCTGTGCAAGAAAGTATAACAATCATTAATTTATTCTGTATTGTGGTCTCATTCCAATCTCTCATTCTCAAAATGTAGATCTATATGACTTGAAAGTTACTGTTTAAGACACTCTCCAGAATGAAAAACAATATGAAAGCATACGGCCCTACCAGGAGATGCAGTTAAGATTGTCTCTATAAACTTCGAAGCTCTAAAAATATACTGAAAGCATGCAGTCACACCTTCCATAGCTCATATGCTTAAAATATTAACATTTCTGAGGAGATGTCATCACTGTCAAGCTCAGAGTTTCAAATGGCCTCACATTCCGCTTCCTAAAAATCAGCATCTTTCCTAACAATAACTAATTTAAAAAAACAGGGCAAGGTTGCACTTTGAGCTGTGTTTGCCAGAGTACAATTTGAATTTTGTAATGCTTTTTTTAAATAAAAAAACCCAAAAGCTGAGAATCCCTCCATCTAATGATTTCAGGAGAAAAGCCTATAACAAAAGCATCAATTTGTGGGTTGGCAACACAGGAGAGGGAGAGAAGCAGGACTAAGCAGATGATAACCATTTTTCCTGAATCACTTCTCTCTACATACATACAAAAGAGCAGCCTGGGACAACTCTGAAAGACTGATTAAAATCAGGGGAAGGGAAATACTGTATTTCATAGATGAGATCTGTTACTGTTTCTAAAAGTGAATATTATGGAATTATTTAGTAACAGGAAACTTTTGTGTGTTACATGTTTGCTGCTTGGGAGTTGAAACCAGTACAGCTTCAGCATGAAAGAATTTACAGCAAAACCTGCATTCAATTGATCAGTAAAAAGTATAGGGATACATTTGCTGTTGCTAAGTCTCATCTCCTGTAACCCTGGAGCTTCCCCTGACTCAGCAGTGTCTTTTCAAGTCCTGAAGGTATCCAGGTGACAAATGCATATTTTAAGACATAATACTGGTTGGGAAATTATTTCTCAACCACTTTTGTACCTTTTTTTCTTCAGTTATTTCCAGCACAGTGCAGATCAGAAGAGATGTATCAGGCCATAAATGTGTTTTTACTAATTAAACTTAAAATTTTAAAAATACTGGAAGGAAAGGAATTGTTTGCTGAGCCTGTATTGAAACCAGCCTTCAACAAAAAAATCATCAGATACTTGAAATATATGCCATATTCTGACATTTCTTCTGACCATCTGTAATATTGCATACACTTCTCTGTGTGTGAATGGCAAGGATGGCTGCCCTCAGTATCATATCTCCTTCATAAAGGATGCTGGCATCTGAACTCTGCTTTTTAAATTCATTGGGGGTTTTTTGGGGATGGGGAAAAAATGAAACAAGACGTAAACACATCTTTACAACTCCTGTAGTTACCACTCCCTGACAAAATACATCTTTCATCAGTGAATGTTACAGCTGTATCCATTACAGTCAGGAGACTATACTTCCTGAATCTAGAGCTGGGGGACAGGTCGTAATTGCCACCTGCAGCCAATTGTCATTACTGCAGCCTGTGAAGAACACTGTGATATATTTGCTTACTGATCACTTCTGACACAACTATGGCCAGTTCCAATAAAATAAAATTATACATATAAAAACCCAACATTAAAATAGGAAAAAATCACCAACAGCCTTTATCTTATCTAATCTGAACAATCAACACTTGTACAATACATAACAGTTACTCTTCAAGATACCCATTATTCTTATTACATTCTTTCTTAAATTGAATGGATTATGCTTTCTGTCTTTGTTCATCCAGTTTCTTCACATATTCTTTCATTCTTTCTTTTGCTTTCTTTTCATCCATGCTTGTATCTCTTTCTTCTCCTTTTCTGTTTTTTGAGAATGTCCAGCAGCAGAATCATGAATCCTGAGAGCTGATGCAAATGGAAAATAATCTAGCACATCCTTTAAATTGCAAACAATGGCAGCTACACATGATACAATAAAAATACTGTGATCCCTTTAAAATTCTGACTCAGCTGAAAGTATAAGTAACGAACAACTGGGAAATTTTCTTCTGCAAAATTTTACTTCATAAAAATCCTGGCACACAAGTAATTTCCAAGATGTTCCCTAAAACTTTTCTTCTATTTGTCAATTACATTCAGATAATAGGACCAAAGCTTTAAATAGGGACTATCTGTTATTGTCTTTATAGGAGAATTGGCACAGTAAAAACAGGAAGTCATTCTGCTATGATCTTTCATTTTTAAGTGTGTACGGTATAAGTATCTAAAAAGAAAAAAAGACCAATGAGATTCTATCATCCTTTTTGTTCCCTCCCCTCAATCTATGAGCTCCTTCACAAGTCTATTTGTACAAAGTCTTTTTAAAAACACTAACTCAGAATACTAACAACAGAAAAACACAGCCAATAAGAAATGCTAACATAACTTCATCCTCAGAGTTCTTCAGAAATATTTACTAATTCACCTTGCAATAGTCTTTAAAGTAAGCAGCTGGGTAATAAATATTTTCTTCATTGTATAACTAAAAGAACTGACCTAAAAATTAAATATTAGGTTTTCCAAGAGAAGTGTTTCAATTTTAAATGCCTCATTTTTTGCAGCCCATTTTGAAACTTCTCTCATTTTCAAGACTGGCAGGCACTAATAATTCCAGAATCAACAGAAGATATGAGTGTAGCAAAACAAGATATCTCTAGTAGCTGCAGTTCAACTGAATGCTTATGGATTGAAGCGTTAAAGCCCTCGAGCCCCCCTTTGACACATTTGAAAGTGATTTACTTTGTGAATACTTCTGATGATGACACTTCCCTTTTTGCCACAGTCTTATGTGAAAATAAGTACGTGAAACTTACTTCACATTAGGAGCTGAGGTGTCTTTAGGTCTTTGGTCAGGTTTGATTAAATACTACTTGAATACATTTCTGAAATTTTTCAGTAATTTTGAAAATATTCACATAATTGCACAAAACAGACCAGCTAGCAACATTTATATGTTGATGTAGTAATTATTAATGTGTTTGGAATTCTCAAAGGGTCTCAAGGATGTTATGATCTGTGCACAGCTTTAGATTTGAGGCTCTTGAGCTCCTTTTACAATTTGAATAAATGTTAGAACAAGTAAAACCAGAGCACTATACTCAAATGAATCACTATAACATCTTGAAACAGGTATCTTAAACTGGTGTGAACTGTTGCACCAACGCAACAGATTGTTTGGCATCCTGAATAGCTGTAATTTTGCCTTGCAAGCAACTGATATCACAAACAGGAGTAGGAAACAGCTGTAATTTCAACCTAATCTCAGGAAAGAACACAGCTGATTTTATAACTGACAGTCAGGAAGGTGTAGAAATCTCCAGCAGGGAGGAGAGCATGACAAGCTGGAGTCCGGGGCTGGAAGCTTCTGAAGCTACTCTGCCACTGACAGGAAATTTCTATTCTGTCTGTCAGAACTGCTTTAGAAGGCTCCAGTCCCCTTGGTTGATATGAATCTGCTGTATATACAGACTTGTACTCCAGCCTATGCCTGGTAGAAAAAGGAACAAGCAAGTAGGAAGGAAAGAATTTTAAAAGCAAAATAATAAAAAACAATTAGCACTTTTGACAATAATGGCCGGTAGAACAGTGGCCATTAAATACTAGTCCTGTTAACATCAACTCAAATCACATGCTTGCTTCCATTGTTTACAGGGTGTGAGCTATAAGAATAACCAGGGTTAAAACAATTTAACCAACACATAATAAAAAACATCCATGGTATTACCTAGAGATTTTCTTAGCTTGTATTTTCATAAAGTCCAGCTCCAATGGAGAGACATCACCTTTACTACAAGATCACTAATAATGTCAGTAACACCACTCAGACCAGTAATTTGCAGGGGATCGTCTAAAGAGCTTGAAGTTAGGCAGGAGAAAAATGTTACTAATTTAAAGTAGAATATGCCTGTAAGAACAACAAACTAAAATCCTTCCTTTTATGCTCAAAATTAGAATATTCAGGTTGTTTTACCAGAAGCCTTTAGATTTAATTTTCTTTCCCCTACATCTAACTGTTAATGCACACAAGCAATACCTGGATAATGTGTGTAGATGCACTGTCTTTAAAAAGTTACCAGCTATCACCTTAGCTTCACTGTCATCATGTACACTTTAGCCAACTTTGTAGCTCCCCAGTGTGAATGGGACAGAATGAGCGAGACCTGACTAACATCAGGGGTATGGCAGCAAAGAGGGGTCTGAAATATGGCCCTAGCCAGAGTTGGACTGCCTGAGCTCCACTGGGGTGTGTGAACATGGCAGGCCCAGAGGAGGCTGAGCCTGGCAGCCCAGAAGGCCAGGAGCACCCACAGGATTTGTATTGCTGCCCATGCTGAGATGAGGCTGTGGGATGCTACCTGTTTCAGGAACCCCAACTCTCAATGACCTGAGCAAGAATCAGTGTGAGTGAGAGAACGGTTTTACCTAAATTCTGCCCATTTCTTTCCTCTCTTTTAATCATTCAAGTTACTCCTTTGCTACACCAAAGTTACACCTTTAATAAAAATTATACCAGAAGATGACTATGCCACTGGGAAAGTTAGAAGCAGAGGCTGCAGAGGCAGAAGAGTGCACTTCCAATGTAGTATAATTGGGTACAGGATATTCCAGTTTTAAGCCCTCCTTTTCATCATCTGTAACATCTTAAAAAATCATGCCCCTCAAATAATGTTCTGATCCCCTGAAAGAAAAATATAGTAATTAATATAGACCAATGAAAAAACTCACAATGCAAAAACTCTCTCTCTTACATATTTATGTTAGTGGCATATTTAGTTTATCTATCTGTCTGTCCAACCTAGAACAACCTGAACCTATAGCTCCCTATGAAGGAGCTAGTTAGTAAGGTCCCCTGGGAATCTGCTTTTGAAGGTATTGGGGTCCAGGAATGCTGGTCACTTTTTAAGAGCCATCTCTTAAGAGTGCAGGAGCAGGCAATTCCAAAGTGTCGGAAGTCAAGCAAGTGGGGCAGAAGGCCGGCTTGGCTGAGCAGGGACCTTCTTCTAGAATTTATGCGGAAAAGGAAAGTGTACGGACATTGGAAGCAAGGACAGGCGACATGGGAGGAATACAGAGATGCTGTTCGCCACTGTAGGGAGAAAATTCCTGCGGCCAAAGCTCGATTAGAGTTCAAGCTGGCCAGCACTGTGAAGGACAACAAAAAGGGCTTTTTAAAATATGTTAACAGCAAAAGTAGGATCAGAGAGAACATTGGTCTGTTACTTGATGAGGTCAGTCACCTCACAAATAGGGACGTAGACAAAGCAGAGATGTTTAATGCTGTCCTGGTTTCGGCTGGGACAGAGTTAATTTTCTTTTTAGTAGCTGGTACAGTGCTGGGTTTTGGATTTAGTGTGAGAATGATGTTGATAACACTCCGATGTTTTAGTTGTTGCTAAGTAGCGCTTATCTTAAGCCAAGGACTTTTCAGTCTCCCATGCTCTGCCAGCAAGCAGGTGTGCAAGAAGCTGGGAGGGAGCAGAGCCGGGGCAGCTGACCTGAACTAGCCAAAGGGGTATTCCATACCATGGAACGTCATGCCCAGTATATAAACAGGGGGGAGTTGGCCGGGAGGGGCGGATCGCGGCTCGGGAACTAACTGGGCATTGGTCAGCGGGTGGTGAGCAATTGCATTGTGCATCACTGGTTTTTTTTTTCCCTTCCCCCCCTTCCTTTTTTGTTATATTCCTTTTCATTACTATTATTATTATTATATTTCATTATTACTATTGTTAGTATTATATTTTACTTTAGTTATTAAACTGTTCTTATCTCAACCCACAAGTTTTACTTTTTCTTTCCTCTTTCCTCCTCCTCACCCCACTGGGAGAGGGGAGGGGGAAGCGGCTGCGTGGTGCTTAGTTGCTGACTGGGGTTAAACCATGACAAATGCCTTCTTCGCCTCTGTCTTCAACACCGATGATGGGCCCTGGGACCCCCAGAGCCCTGTGTTGGAAGACTGTGACTGGGGCAATGATAAACTCCCAGCCGACCCTGAACTTGTTCGAGACTTGCTGCTCCAGCTGGATGCACATAAATCTATGGGGCTCGATGGGATTCATCCCAGGGTACTGAAAGAACTGGCCAATGCCATCATGGGACCTCTCTCCATTATTTTTCAATGGTCTTGGGAGTCTGGAGAGGTCCCAGTTGACTGGAAGCTGGCAAATGTTGTCCCAATTTTCAAGAAGGGTAAGAAGGAAGCCCCTGGTAATTACAGGCCTGTCAGTCTCACTTCAGTGCCTGGTAAAATTATGGAGAAGGTTATTCTGGGAGTTATTGAAAAACACTTGAGAGACAACGCAGTCATTGGTCATAGCCAGCACAGGTTCACGAGGGGAAAGTCCTGTTTAACTAACTTAATTTCCTTTTATGACAAGGTCACCCATTTAGTTGACCAAGGGAAGCCAGTAGATGTGGGGTTTTTGGATTTTAGCAAAGCTTTTGATGCTGTCTCTCACAGTATCCTTCTGGACAAAATGTCCAGCACACAGCTAGACAAATCCATAATACTTTGGGTGAGCAATTGGCTGACAGGTCTGGCTCAAAGGGTTATATGTAAATGGAGTTACATCAGGCTGGCGGCCAGTCACCAGTGGGGTTCTGCAGGGCTCAATTTTAGGGCCAGTGCTCTTTAATGTTTGTATAAATGATCTGGATACAGGAGTCAAATGTACATTAAGTAAGTTTGCCAATGATACTAAACTAGGAGGAGCTGTGGACTCCCTCGAGGGTAGAGAGGCCTTACAGAAAGATCTGGATAGACTAGAGAGCTGGGCAATCACCAACCATGTGAAATTTAACAAGAGCAAGTGCCGGATTCTCCACCTGGGACAGGGTAATCCTGGTTACACATACAAATTGGGGGATGAGAGGCCGGAGAGCAGCCCCGCAGAAAGAGATCTGGGGGTTTGAGTCAATGGCAAGTTGAATATGAGTCAACAGTGTGCCCTGGCAGCCAAAAGGGCCAACCGTGTCCTGGGGTGCATCAAGCACAGCATAGCTAGCCGGTCGAGGGAGGTGATTGTCCCACTCTACACCGCACTGGTGCGGCCCCACCTCGAGTACTGTGTGCAGTTTTGGGTGCCTCAATATAAGAAGGACATTAAACTATTAGAGTGTGTCCAGAGGAGGGCGACCAAGATGGTGAAAGGTCTCGAGGGCAAGGCTTGCAAGGAGCGGCTGAGGTCACTTGGTTTGTTCAGCTTGGAGAAGAGAAGGCTGAGGGGTGACCTCATCGCAGTCTACAACTTCCTCAAGGGGGGCAGCAGAGGGGGAGGTGCTGATCTCCTCTCTCTGGTGACCAGGGATAGGACACGTGGAAATGGAATGAAGCTGCGTCAGGGGAAGTTCAGATTGGACATTAGGAAAAGGTTCTTCACTGAGAGGGTGGTCGGTCACTGGAACAGGCTCCCCAGGGAAGTGGTCACGGCACCAAGCCTGTCAGAGTTCAAGGAGCATCTGGACGACACTCTTAGTCATATGGTTTAATTTTAGGTAGCCCTGCAAGGAGCAGGGAGTTGGACTTGATGATCCTTATGGGTCCCTTCCAACTTGAGATATTCTATGATTCTATGATTTTATACCTCCCAAACAAATAATGAAGTAGAGAAAGACTGAAGCCACACTTGACACAGTGTCGTGGTTTAACCCCAGCCAGCAACTAAGCACCATGCAGCTGCTTCCCCCTCCCCCCTCCCAGTGGGGTGGGGAGGAGAATCGGAAAAAAAAAAGTAAAACTCGTGGGTTGAGATAAGAACAGTTTAATAACTAAAGTAAAATAAAATACACTACTACTACTACTAATAATAATATAATAATAATAATAATTGTAATGAAAAGGAATATAACAAAAAAAAAGAGAAATAAAACCCAAGAAAAGACAAGTAATGCACAATGCAATTGCTCACCACCCGCTGACCAATGCCCGAGAAGCGATCCGCCCCTCCCGGCCAACTCCGCCCAGTTTATATACTGGGCATGATGTCATATGGTATGGAATATCCCTTTGGCCAGTTTGGGTCAGCTGTCCTGCCTGTGTCCCCTCCCAACTTCTTGTGCCCCTCCAGCCTCCTTGCTGGCTGGGCATGAGAAGCTGAAAAATCCTTGACTTTTAGTATAAACACTACTTAGCAACAACTAAAAACATCAGTGTGTTATCAACATTATTTTCCCACTAAATCCAAAACACAGCACTATACCAGCTACTAGGAAGAAAATTAACTCTGTCCCAGCCGAAACCAAGACAATATCCACCCCTTATTCTATACCATTTACATCATGCCCAGATCCCACACTTTCTGATACATTTCCAATTAATCGCCATCACTTTCCCCGTCTTTTAATATATACACACAGATATCATTCCCGCAGTCTATGGGCCATGTCTATCAAATGTCTGTTGAGTTCATTCAGTCCATGACTTTGAGCTCCATCTATCGTAACAGTCTGTCTGGACAGGAGGGATGGTGCAAAGCCCGCTCAGTCAGCAGAACAGGATTGGGCTTTGGTGTGGCGCGGCGGGCGGGTGACATTGGGTGCAGCAGGAGGATGGTGTGTGGTGTCGGATGGTTGCATGCTGCAGTCAGTCCTGGTTCCATCACTACTGCACTTCACTCAGTTTTTGTCAAAGTTCATTCTTCATTATTCTAAGTAATTCTTACTGTAATACTGTTGATATAGCATATAACAACTATAGTAATGATGACATACAGTGGCAGGGTTATATAGCAATTAATAGCATACAATTTAATCTATTGGCTGTTCTCACCTAAAATCAAATCCCCTTGAGGCACACATCGGACTTCCCCATCCTTCCGCATCACCCACCAAGTGCACCCAGGCCCTTGAGCAAAAGCAATCCCACGAATGGGTTTGCCTTTGCCTGAGGCAGGAGTAACCCAGACTGTCTTCCCTAGCATATTTTTTATGTGCACTACTGGGACCTTATCCCCTTCTACAGTGCGTAAAAGTTCTGATTGGGCAGGGCCAGCTCGATTGGCAGATCCTCTAGTGTTGACTAACCAGGTGGCCTTTGCTAGATGTGTATCCCAATGTTTGAAGGTCCCACCACCCATTGCTCTCAATGTAGTCTTTAACAGTCCATTGTATCGCTCAATTTTCCCAGAGGCTGGTGCATGATAGGGGATGTGATACACCCACTCAATGCCATGCTCTTTGGCCCAGGTGTCTATGAGGTTGTTCCGGAAATGAGTCCCGTTGTCTGACTCCATTCTTTCTGGGGTGCCATGTCGCCATAAGATTTGCTTCTCAAGGCCCAGGATAGTGTTCCGGGCAGTGGCATGAGGCACGGGATATGTTTCCAGCCATCTGGTGGTTGCTTCCACCATTGTAAGCACATGGCGCTTGCCTTGATGGGTTTGTGGGAGTGTGATATAGTCAATCTGCCAGGCCTCCCCATATTTGTATTTCAGCCATCGTCCCCCATACCAAAGAGGCTTTAACCGCTTGGCTTGCTTAATTGCAGCACATGTTTCACATTCATGGATGACCTGTGCGATAGTGTCCATGGTCAGGTCCACCCCTCGATCACAAGCCCATCTATATGTTGCATCTCTTCCTTGATGACCTGAGGTGTCATGGGCCCACCGAGCCATGAATAATTCACCCTTATGCTGCCAATCCAGATCCACCTCAGCCACTTCAATCCTAGCAGCCTTGTCTACCTGCTGGTTGTTTTGATGTTCTTCAGTGGCCCGACTCTTGGGTACGTGGGCATCTACATGACGTACTTTCACAACCAGATTCTCTAGCCGGGCAGCAATATCTTGCCACAATGGGGCAGCCCAGATGGGTTTACCTCTGCACTGCCAGTTACTCTGCTTCCATTGCTGCAACCACCCCCACAGAGCATTTGCCACCATCCATGAGTCAGTACAGAGATAAAGTATTGGCCATTTTTCTCGTTCAGCAATGCCTAAAGCCAGCTGGATGGCTTTCACCTCTGCAAACTGACTCGATTCACCTTCTCCTTCTGCAGTTTCTGCATCTTGTCGTATAGGACTCCATACAGCCGCTTTCCACCTCCGATGCTTTCCTACAATGCGACAGGACCCATCAGTGAACAGGGCATATTGCCTCTCATTTTCTGGCAGTTTATTATACAGTGCGGCCTCTTCAGCATGCATTACCTCCTCCTCTGGCGATATTCCAAAATCTTTGCCTTCTGGCCAGTCCGTGATCACTTCCAAAATTCCTGGGCGACTGGGGTGTCCTATTTGAGCCCGTTGTGTGATCAGTGCAACCCACTTACTCCATGTAGCATCAGTTGCATGATGTGTAGAAGGGACCTTCCCTTTGAACATCCAGCCCAGCACCGGCAGTCGGGGTGCTAAGAGGAGCTGTGTTTCAGTACCAACCACTTCTGAAGCAGCTTGAACTCCTTCATATGCTGCTAATATCTCCTTTTCAGTGGGAGTATAGCGGGCCTCACATCCTCGATATCCCCGACTCCAAAACCCTAGGGGTCGACCTCGGGTCTCCCCTGGTGCTTTCTGCCAGAGACTCCAGGTAGGGCCATTCTCCCCGGCTGCGGTGTAGAGCACATTTTTAACAACTGGTCCTGCCCGGACTGGCCCAAGGGCTACTGCATGAACTATCTCCCCTTTAATCTGTTCAAAGGCTTGTTGTTGCTCAGGGCCCCATTTAAAATCGTTCCTCTTCCGGGTCACTTGATAGAGAGGGCTTACAATCAGACTATAATTTGGAATATGCATTCTCCAAAAACTCACAACACCTAAGAAAGCTTGTGTTTCCTTTTTACTAGTCGGTGGAGACACAGCTGCTATTTTGTTGATCACATCCATTGGGATATGACGACGTCCGTCTTGCCATTTTATTCCTAAAAACTGGATCTCCTGTGTGGGTCCCTTCACCTTACTCTGTTTTATGGCAAAACCGGCTTTCAGAAGGATTTGGGTTATTTTCTCCCCTTTCTCAAAAACTTCTTCTGCTGTGTTGCCCCATACGATGATGTCATCAATGTATTGCAGGTGTTCTGGAGCTTCACCCTGTTCCAGTGCATTCTGGATTAGTCCATGGCAAATGGTGGGGCTGTGTTTCCACCCCTGGGGCAGTCGATTCCAGGTGTACTGGACGCCCCTCCAAGTGAAAGCAAACTGTGGCCGGCACTCTGCTGCCAAAGGGATTGAGAAAAATGCATTAGCAATATCACTTGTGGCGTACCACTTGGCTGCCTTTGACTCCAGTTCATATTGAAGTTCTAGCATGTCTGGCACAGCAGCACTCAGCGGTGGCGTGACTTCATTCAGGCCACAATAGTCTACTGTTAGTCTCCATTCTCCATTAGACTTTCGCACTGGCCATATGGGGCTGTTAAAGGGTGAGCGAGTCCTGCTGATCACTCCTTGGCTCTCCCGTCGATGAATCAGCTTATGGATGGGAATCAGGGAGTCTCGGTTGGTGCGATATTGCCGCCGGTGCACCCTTGTGGTAGCAATTGGCACTTGTTCTTCGACCCTCAGCAACCCCACAACCGAAGGGTCCTCAGAGAGACCAGGCAAGGTGGACAACTGTTCAATTCCCTCTGTCTCCAAGGCAGCTATACCAAAGGCCCACCGGTACCCCTTTGGGTCCTTGAAATACCCTCTCCTGAGATAATCTATGCCAAGGATGCATGGGGCCTCTGGGCCAGTCACAATGGGGTGTTTCTGCCACTCATTCCCAGTTAGGCTCACTTCAGCCTCCAATACAGCTAGCTGTTGGGATCCCCCTGTCACCCCAGAAATACAGATGGGTTCTACCCCTTTATAGCTTGATGGCATTAGAGTACACTGTGCACCGGTATCCACTAGAGCCTTATACTCCTGTGGATCTGATGTGCCAGGCCATCGAATCCACACAGTCCAGTAAACCCGGTTGTCCCTCTCCTCCGCCTGGCTGGAGGCAGGGCCCCTCTAATCCTGGTCAGGGTATTTGTTACTCACTTCTTGTAAAAATGACTCAGAGGTCCCTTCAAGAGGGTCAGAAGCCCTTCTACTCTGTCTGGGGAATTGCTTGCTGGAAACCGGAGCAGCATCTTTCCTGGAAGAATCCCCTTTTGTGGTTGTTTTTCCTTTCAATTCACGTACCCGTTCATCTAGGGTTGAGGTAGGTTTTCTATCCCACTTCCTCGTGTCCTCTCCGTGGTCACGCAGGTAAAACCACAGGGCACCCCGTGGTGTGTACCTTCTATATTCTCTCTCTTGATCAGAGGAATGCTCACTCCTAATAGCTGAGATACTGGTCCATACAGGTGGGGAGTAGGAGTTTTTGATCAGTTTGATCAGTTCTTCGGACTTTTCAGACAGTTTTTCCACAGCCGAAACACAAGCTCATAGGGAGGAAGAGAGATTTTCTTCATATTGCCGGAGTTGGCGAGCCATTTCATCCACTGTCGGTGCCTCTTAGTCTTTCCAGATTGGTACTGCCAGCGGGTTGGCATACGATGATGGTGCGCTCCGTACAAACTTCCGCCACATGGGTCGTGTGCATTGAACTTCATCTGGATCTCTGGGTAATTGTGCGCTGTCCGGGTCATAATAAATCATCTCTAGCACGGCTAATTCCCTCAGGTACTGGATACCTCTTTCCATGGTGGTCCACTGTCGTGGTTTAACCCCAGTCAGCAGCCAAGCACCACACAGCCGCTCCCTCGCTCCCCCTCCCCCTGCTCCCAGTGGGATGGGGAGGAGAATCAGGAAAGAAGGTAGAACTCGTGGGTTGAGATAAGAACAGTTTAATAACTAAAGTAAAATATACTACTAACAATAATAATAATGAAATATAATAATAATAATAATAGCAACGAAAAGGAATATAAAAAAAAAAAAAGAGGGGAAAAAAAAGGGAAAAAACCCCCAGTGATGCACAATGCAATTGCTCACCACCCGCTGACTGATGCCAGAGCTGCGATCCGCCCCTCCCAGCCAACCCCCCCGTTTATATACTGGGCATGACGTTCCATGGTATGGAATACCCCTTTGGCTAGTTCAGGTCAGCTGCCCCGGCTCTGCTCCCTCCCAGCTTCTTGCACACCTGCTTGCTGGCAGGGCATGGGAAACTGAAAAGCCCTTGGCTTAAGATAAGCGCTACTTAGCAACAACTAAAACATCAACTCACACTAAATCCAAAACCCAGCACTGTACCAGCTACTAAGAAGAAAATTAATTCCGTCCCAGCCGAAACCAGGACATCCACTTTCCTGGTTGACATATAACATCTTCCTTGAAGGGGTACCTTTCCTTCACACTTGACAGGAGTCGCCTCCAGAGGCTGAGGGCTTGTGTCCCTTTTCCCATCGCCTTATCAATGCCACCTTCCCTAGCAAGGGATCCCAGCTGCTTGGCTTCCCTACCCTCTAATTCCAGGCTACTAGCCCCATTGTCCCAGCATTGGAGCAGCCAGGTGATAACGTGCTCACCTGGACAACGGCTGAAATCTTTTCGCATATCCCGCAGCTCACTCAAGGATAGGGATCGGGTGATTATCTCTGGTTCTGCCTCTTCCTCCTGTTCTCGTGATGACCCTGGTTCATCTTCATCCTTTGCTAAGCGAACTGATTTTTTTGTATATTTCTTCTTCTGTACAGGGGCGACTGATACTGGCACAGGTTGGTTCTCTGGTTCAGCCACAGCGCCTGTCGCGGCGGTTGGAGTAGCCGCAGTGTCTGTCGCCAGGGTTGGAGTAGCCGCAGTATCTGTCGGTCTGTTTTCCCTCCCTTCCCCCTGAGGGTGCTGCACAGTATCGAGCAGTGTTTGGTAGATACTGGCCAGGGCCCAGCACAGTGCGATAAGTTGTGCCTCTTTGGAATAGCCACAGCATTTTCCTTTCAGATAGTCTATCACTTCATCAGGGTCCTGTAGTTGTTCGGGAGTGAAGTTCCAAACCATTGGAGGTGAGAAGTTCTCTAGATACCTGCCCATATTCTCCCACATGCCATGCCACCCATGGCTATTAAGCCTTGATGCCGACCTCTGGGTGGTATTCTTAAATAGTTGTTTAACCTTAAACAAGACCTGGAACACATTCAGGAGACATAACAATAGGAACATGCTGGTTTGAACATCCCAAGGATATTCAAAATTCTCAAGAGCTACTGTAATTTGCCTGGAGGAGAAGGGGAAGCTGAAGAAACGTGTCTCCCCCGTGGCTTGGCTCTCCGATGAGAAAAGGTACAAGGTGTAATTATTAATAGTTTCTGATAGACAGCTCCCGAAGTACGGAGGTGACGGCAATGCTGAGTACAAATACCAGATTAGTTCCACGACCAGCAATTCTATCGTATCATAAGCCAGTGTTACAAAGTAGAACACCATGATAACTCTGGCCCAGTTCCCACGGGTGATAAACAGCACAACAGGGAGCATATACTGCAAGTAAGGTCTTACATAACGCACCTTTAAGAACAAGCGCACCAACTTTGAGAGCGAATACATCAACATTGTGACCAGCGACTATTGAACTAATATAATGTATGTTTATAACAAATTTGTTCTAACACATTCCATTCAGATTTGTCATTATCTCAACCCATTGGGTCCCACGTTGGGCGTCAAAAAGGACTGTTGTGGTTTAACCCCATCTGGCAACTAAGCACCATGCAGCCACTCACTCCCTCCCCTCACCCAGTGGGATGGGTGAGAGAATCGAAAAAAAGTAAAACTCGTGGGTTGAGATAAAGACAGTTTAATAGGACAGAAAGGAAGAAAATAATAATAATGATAACAATAATAATAATGTGTTTGGTTCACGTGGCAAAGTTTTGGTATCGGAGGGGCTACAGGGGTAGCTTCTGTGAGAAGCTGCTAGAAGCTTCCCCTATGTCTGATAGAGCCAATGCCAAGCGGCTCCAAGACAGACCTGCCCCCGGCCAAGGCCGAGCCAATCAGCAACAGTGGTAGCGCCTCTGTGATAACACATTTAAGAAGAGGAAAAAGTTACTGTGCAGAAGCAATTGCAGTTGGGAGAGCGGAGTGAGAAGATGTGAGAGGAACAACTCTGCAGACACCAAGGTCAGTGAAGAAGGAGGGGGAGGAGGTGCTCCAGGTGCCGGAGCAGAGATTCCCCTGCAGCCCCTGGTGAAGACCATGGTGAGGCAGGCTGTCCCCCTGCAGCCCATGGAGGTTAACAATGGAGCAGATATCCACCTGCAGCCCATGGAGGACCCCATGCTGGAGCAGGTGGATGTGCCCTGAAGGAGGCTGTGACCCTGTGGGAAGCCCGTGCTGCAGCAGGCTCATGGCAGGACCTGTGGCCCCGTGGAGAGAGGAGCCCATGCTGGAGCAGGTTTGCTGGCAGGACTTGTGACCCTGTGGGGGACCCACACTGGAGCAGTTTGTTCCTGAAGGACTGCACCCTGTGGAAGGGACCCATGCTGGAGTAGTTTGTGGAGGACTGTCTCCCATGGGAGGGACTCCATGCTGGAGCAGGGGAAGAGTGTGAGGAGTCCTCCCCCTGAGGAGGAAGGAGCGGCAGAGACAATGTGTGATGAACTGACTGCAATCCCCGTTCCCCATCCCCCTGCGCCGCTGGAGGGGAGGAGGTAGAGAAAATCAGGAGTAAAGTTGAGCCCGGGAAGAAGGGAGGGGTGGGGGGAAGGTGTTTTTAAGATTTGGTTTTATTTCTCATTATCCTACTCTGATTTGACTGGTAATAAATTAAATTAATTTTTTTTCCCCGAAGTTTTGCCCGTCTGTTTCCCCGTGATGGTAATTGCTGAGTGATCTCCCTGTCCTTATCTCGACCTATGAGCCTTTCGTTATATTTTCTCTCCCCTGTCCAGCTGAGGAGGGGGAGTGATAGAGTGGCTTGGGTGGGCACCTGGCATATAGCCACGGTCAACCCACCACAAATAATAAAAAATGACAATAATAATAAAAGAATTAGACCATACAAAACCAGTGATGCACAATGCAATTGCTCACTGACCGATGCCCAGTTAGTTCCCGAGCTGCGATCTGCCCCTCCCAGCCAACTCCCCCTAGTTTATATACTGGGCATGATGTCATATGGTATGGACTATCCCTTTGGCCAGTTTGGGCCAGCTGTCCTGGCTGTGTCCCCTCCCAACTTCTTGTGCCCCTCCAGCCTTCTTGCTGGCTGGGCATGAGAAGCTGAAAAATCCTTGACTTTTAGTATAAACACTACTTAGCAATAACTGAAAACATCAGTGTGTTATCAACATTATTTTCCTACTAAATCCAAAGCACTGCACTGTACCAGCTACTAGGAGGAAAATTAACTCTATCCCAGCTGAAACCTGGACACTGCATATCAGTCATATCATATGGTTTCAGATATGTAGCCTGAAATAAGTAAAAGGAAGAAAACATGACTAAGTGTTACTGCACAAATATTTTCTGACAATCTTCAGTCTCCAGCATTACATTAGCTAAGGAGAAGTTTTCATTTAGTATTGGCTGAATTTGAATGAACATGTATTTGAGATTCCCTCAGAGTGTCCACATAGGTTTTCATCAGCAGAAATTATACATAAAGGCAGCAGCCCTTTCAGATTTCCTAAGTCTATTGGAATCCTGTGGTAATGCGGATATTTCAACCCTTACACACTTATGAAAAATGGGCCTCTATTTTCTATTGTGCTATATATTAGACAAGAAATCCATACAATCTTCAGAGGTAAAATTTGAGGAGTTGTGAAAATAGCAAAAAAATGCCTGATGACCATTAAATGCTGGTTTAGGCCTTTTAATAGTTTACTGTGAGCAACAGACCTGTCCCGGTTTCGGCTGGGACAGAGTTAACTCTCTTCTTAGTAGCTGGTACAGTGCTGTGTTTTGGATTTAGTGTGAGAATACTGTTGATAACACTCTGATGTTTTAGTTGTTGCTAAGTAGCGCTTATCTTAAGCCAAGGACTTTTCAGTTTCCCATGCTCTGCCAGCAAGCAGGTGTGCAAGAAGCTGGGAGGGAGCAGAGCCGGGGCAGCTGACCTGAACTAGCCAAAGGGGTATTCCATACCATGGAACGTCATGCCCAGTATATAAACAGGGGGGAGCTGGCCGGGAGGGGCGGATCGCGGCTCTGGCATCGGTCAGCGCGTGGTGAGCAATTGCATTGTGCATCACTTGTCTTTTCTTATTTCTTTTTTTTTTATTGTATTCTTTTTCATTACAATTATTATTATTCTTAGTTAGTAGTGTATTTTTATTTTTACTTTAGTTATTAAACTGTTCTTATCTCAACCCACGAGTTTTACTTTTTTTCCTTTCCTCCTCCCCACCCCACTGGGAGGGGGAAGCAGCTGCGTGGTGCTTAGTTGCTGGCTGGGGTTAAACCACGACAAGACCCCAAATAGTTTTCAACCTATCCAAATAAATTTCGTGTTATAGTTGCACCATTCCAGATTATAAATCAGCTCCCATCAGAATATGCCATGTTCTTGGCAGCCTTTGACCAAAAGATTTACTTTCCAAATAAAAATTTCTATAAGCCTCCCAGGCAGCGTGAAAACAGGCAACTTTGGTTCATATTTTAAAACTGAAGCCTGCCCTTCCTCTCACTAAACCCAGTAAAAAAGTTATTATAGATCAAAGCTAGACAACACCACCATGATTTTATCTTTCAAGATAAGAAACAGATAAAAAAATGTATAAATTTTTCTAGTAAGAGAGGCAAATTGGAGAATATCAAAACAAGTTGAAAAAATAGAAATTATGTAGGAAAAGGACATTCATGCATAGCATAGTCAAGCTAGTGAGTTTATCAGTTGCCTTTACATCAGAGTAGTTAGAAAGCAGAGTAAAATTTAAGATTTCATTTCTAAAAAAAAAAACAAAACCAAAAAAAACCCCACCTCATAGAACACCCCAGGTTGAAAGGGATCTCAAAAGATCATCTGTTCCAACCTTTTATGGGAAAGCATAGGAAACCTCCAATGGTTTGGAACTTCACTCCCAAACAACTACAGGACCCTGATGAAGTGATAGAATATTTGAAAGGAAAATGCTGTGGCTATTCCAAAGAGGCACAACTTATCGCACTGTGCTGGGCCCTGGCCAGTATCTACCAAACACTGCTCGATACTGTGCAGCACCCTCAGGGGGAAGGGAGGGAAAACAGACCGACAGATACTGCGGCTACTCCAACCCCTGCGACAGGCACTGCGGCTACTCCAACCCTGGCGACAGACACCGCAGCTACTCCAACCCCGGCAACAGGCGCTGTGGCTGAACCAGAGAACCAACCTGTGCCAGTATCAGTCGCCCCTGTACAGAAGAAGAAATATACAAAAAAATCAGTTCGATTAGCAAAGGATGAAGATGAACCAGGGTCATCACGAGAACAGGAGGAAGAGGCAGAACCAGAGGTAATCACCCGATCCCTATCCTTGAGTGAGGTGCAAGATATGCGAAAAGATTTCAGCCGTTGTCCAGGTGAGCACGTTATCACCTGGCTGCTCCAATGCTGGGATAATGGGGCTAGTAGCCTGGAATTAGAGGGTAGGGAAGCCAAGCAGCTGGGATCACTTGCTAGGGAAGGTGGCATTGATAAGGCGATTGGAAAAGGGACACAAGCCCTCAGCCTCTGGAGGTGACTCCTGTCAAGTGTGAAGGAAAGGTATCCCATCAAGGAAGATGACTGGAAGAGGGCAAATGTCATACCCATCTACAAGAAGGGCCCAAAAGATGACCCAGGAAACTACAGGCCCATTAGTCTTACTTCAGTCCCTGGGAAAGTAGTGGAACAAGTCCTCCTAGAAACTATCATCACAAACCAAATGAAGCAGGTGATTGGGAAAAGCCAGCACGGATTTACCAAAGGCAAATCATGCCAGACTAACCTGATCACTTTCTACAACAAAATAGCATCTTCTGTCGACATGGGGATAGCAGTGGATGTTGTTTACCTGGACTTGAGCAAAGCGTTCGACACTGTTTCCCACAGCCTTCTCCTGGACAAACTGGCAAGATACAGACTGGATGGGTGGTCTGCGAGATGGGTAGGAAATTGGCTAACAGGCCGCCCTCAGAGGGTGGTGATCAACGGTTTTTACTCAGGCTGTGCTGGTTTTGGCTGGGATAGAGTTAATTTTCTCCATAGTAGCTAGTATGGGGCTATGTTTTGGATTTGTGCTGGAAACAGTGTTGATAACACAGGGATGTTTTAGTTATTGCTGAGCAGTGCTCACACAGAGTCAAGGCCTTTTCTGCTTCTCACCCCACCCCACCAGCGAGGAGGCTGGGGGTGCACAAGAAGTTGGGAGGGGACACAGCCGGGACAGCTGACCCCAACTGGCCAAAGGGATATTCCATACCATATGACGTCATGCTCAGCATATAAAGCTGGGGGAAGAAGGAGGAAGGGGGGGATGTTCGGAGTGATGGTGTTTGTCTTCCCAAGTAACTGTTATGCGTGATGGAGCCCTGCTTTCCTGGAGATGGCTGAACACCTGCCTGCCGATGGGAAGTGGTGAATGAATTCCTTGTTTTGCTTTGCTTGCATGGCTTTTGCATTGGGTTTGCGTGGCAAGGTTTTGGTAGCGGGGGGGCTACAGGGGTGGTTCTGTTAGAATATTCCAGAAGTTTCCCCCATGTCCGATAGAGCCAATGCCAGCCGGCTCCAAGACAGACCTGCCCCTGGCCAAGGCCGAGCCAATCAGCAACGGTGGTAGCGCCTCTAGGATAACATATTTAAGAAAGGGGGGAAAAAAAAAAAAAAAATGCAGCTGAGGAGAGGAGTGAGAAGATGTGAGAGGAACAACTCTGCAGACACCAAGGTCAGGGAAGAAGGAGGGGGAGGAGGTGCTCCAGGCACCGGAGCAGAGATTCCCCTGCAGCCTGTGGTGAAGACCATGGTGAGGCAGGCTGTCCCCCTGCAGCCCATGGAAGTGAACGGTGGAGCAGATATCCACCTGCAGCCCATGGAGGACCCCATGCTGGAGCAGGTGGATGCACCCGAAGGACGCTGTGACCCTGTGGGAAGCCCATGCTGGAGCAGGCTCCTGGCAGGACCTGCAGACCCGTGGAGAGAGAGGAGCCCACGCTGAAGCAGGTTTGCTGGCAGGACTTGTGACCCCATGGGGGACCCACACTGGAGCAGGCTGTTCCTGAAGGACTGCACGCTGTGGAAGGGACGCACACTGGAGCAGTTCGTGAAGAACTGTAGCCTGTAGGAAGGACTCACATTGGAGAAGTTCATGGAGGACTGTCTCCTGTGGGAGGGACCCCATGCTGGAGCAGGGGAAGAGTGTGAGGAGTCCTCCCCCTGAGGAGGAAGGAGCGGCAGAGATAATGTGTGATGAACTGACCCAAACCCCCATTCCCCATCCCCCTGTGCTGCTCAGGGGAAGGAGGTAGAAAATCAGGAGTGATTTTAAGCCCAGGAAGAAGGGAGGGGTGGGGGGAAGGTGTTTTTAAGATTTGGTTTTATTTCTCATTATCCTACTCTGATTTGAGTGGTAACAAATTAAATTAATTGTTTTTCCCAACTCAAGTCTGTTTTGCCTGTGACAGTAATTGCTGAGTGATCTCCCTGTCCTTATCTCAACCCATGAGCCTTTTGTTATATTTTCTCTCCCCTGTCCAGTTGAGGAGGGGGAGTGATAGAGCAGCTTTGGTGGGCACCTGGCATCCAGCCAGGGTCAACCCACCACAGCTTTACCTATTAAACTGTCTTTATCTCAACCCATGAGTTTTCTCACTTTTACTCTTCAAATTCTCTCCCCCATCCCACCAGGGGAGAGTGAGCCAGCGGCTGTGTGGTGCTTACTTGCCAGCTGGGGTTAAACCACAACACCTGGTTTTTGGTTTTTGACCAAGGAACACTGAATCTTATGAATTTGCATAAAAATAGCAACCTACTTCAAGCACCCAAACTGGCTTCAAAATTAATCCCTGGCTATCTAAGCAACTGGGAAATGAAATAACCTAGATAAACCTCACAACAGGTATCAGTGTCTTTCTAATCAAGACTGATTAAAAATACAATGACAGCATAACAAAGAAAAGCAAAGCCAGGGGAACAGCTGACTGCAGAGCATGTATCTAGGGCTGACAAGTCCCTGCTGCCAAGCACAGTACTATTAGATATACCAGCTCAGATATGCAATAAGCCTGCTGATACAAGCAAATATACATTGCCAGGGACCTGAGAAAGCTTGCACAGAACTGTAACACATTTGCATCTTGTTCTCTAGCACTACTGCTTCCATTATGAATACATACAGAGCCAGTCATATTAATACATGCACAGTGCTCAGTACCTGGAGCACAAGTAATCCAAAACGTGGATTATCTTCTCAGAGACAACTGAAAGTTGCTTATCAAATTTGCAATGAACATGATATTATATTTTAAGCTTATTGAAAAATACATTTTACTGTAATAAGATGAAATTTGTGAGTTATAATGATTCTTAGGCTTCTAAATCTCTGGAAAGGAACAGCTTGCTCATATGATTAACACACTTTGATTCATTCGAGTTCTGCAGTAGAGAAACACTCCAGTGATAATGTATTTTCCCAATAGTCGAATAGCACACTTCAGTTTAGGCTTCTTTCAAGTTTATGTGTGTATCTTCAAAGAAGAAATATCTCTGATTGATAGTTTAATATTTCCACACACTGAGGTTTTTCTTATTGCTCCAGGACACCATATCCATAATCAAGTGCAAACTTTGCTGACTAAATTGACATTGTAGATATATTGCATATGAGCAGCCTCTTGGCTCCATAGAGTTTAGAACTGCTGCATGGAAAGGAGTGGAATGAGCAAGAGGCAGTAAATACATCTTAAACTGTAATACCTGGATTGATGTTGCACTACCAGACCTGGTGTGAGCTGTTAACTCACCAATTATCTCTGAAGATTGGCAGTAATTAGCTAAGTCATATAACTGAACTATATTCTGAACTATAACTGAACTATATTCAACTACAAGTCTGAGCCCTAATCTGCATGCTTTAATAGTTTATCACACTTTTCCATAGAGTATGGCACAGAAAAGAAACAAAAGGATGTTGTAATTACTGTATAACTGAAAAATAAAATAGTTGTTCCAACATTTTTTTCCCCCCATGCAAAGATCATTCATACCTTTGTTTGTTTGGTTTTTTTTCATCATGGTTTACTGCTTGAGAAGGCTCTCTAAGCAGAGATTTCAGTGAGCTGAATTGCTGAGTAGTACTCTCATCAAGAACTAGGAAAATAGGCACAGTGAGGGAGTCAAGCTCCACAAGACTATTACCATCATGAGATGCAAAAAAAAAAATTCTCATACTGTAGTATGCACATGCTACTTAGAGTATGAGAAACCATCTTCAAAAGACAGAAGCATGCCAAAAGGTTTTTTGAGAACAACTAATCTTGTTGCTGTATAAGCATCAGTTTTAAAGTTTATAATGTCAGCTTTGCCACTTGCCCAGTCAGACTGGCTCTTGAATGCCAGTACAAGACAGTAATTAATATACTTTACAGCCCCCGTATATTTAGTAATGTTACATTTTATTGTACAGTGAAGCTAAAGTCTTAAACTACAATAAACTGATGCATATGTAGATTAGTACGTATTTTTCAAAAAGTTAATGCATTGCTGAAAGAAATAAGATGTTCAAAAACAAAAATCAAGTATCAAGAAAAATAACCATATTCCTCATACCTATAAAGAAAATGAGAACTTAACCAATATTTAATTACTTTAAATATACCTAGTAAGAGCAAATATACCTAAAATATTATTTGGGGAAAAAATATTCTTTACATATAGAATACCTTAAAATTAAATCACTTGCATAATTATAAGTGGAAAAACGCTACTAAGTACCAGTAAGTCCATGGTTTTCTCACTCATTTCTGTTATGTCCTCTTCCAGGAATTTCAGAATGATGGAAAAGATGGAACTTTGGTTTTGAGTGTGTTTTAAAAGACTATCTTTTAAAGACAACAGTGATCGTAAACACAGATGTCTCCCTTTAGACTAAAAGAAATAACAATAACACAAAACATTATTTGTCTGTAGCAAGATCAAATCAGACACTTTCTAAACAAAACAAGGAAACTGGTCCCTTCTGTAAAAAGCTTCAGTTTAAAAGTCCCAGACAGAAAGGGAGAACAGGTCTTCAGGCATCTGTTGCACAGAAACAAACTATCAATTGACCATGCTTTGGGAATGCAGAATTTTCTCAGCTCCAGACAACTTTATTTTGCTTCATGCTGAAAGAATCTGCTTGCTTGATCCCTCAAATGATCCTACAAGTTTGCCAGTATGTAGGACTTCCTTGCATTCTTCTACTAACATATCTCTTTAAATCCTCAAATCCTTGTCCACTCTTCTAGCTTATGCATGAATACCATCATATCTCACTTCTCCAAAAATCCAAAATACAAACTGAATGGGAAGAGAAGGGGTATTCCATCAGCAAACACAAAAATTCTGAACTTAATGTGGTTGGCAACAGTTGCAGGACCTCTTCCTTCAAAGGTTTCCCTTCTCCCAGACTTAGCTCAATTTAGAAGTGACAGAAAAATAAATGAAAAAGCTTTTAGCAAGTCTTAATTGACAACCTCAATTGAGGACCTAGTGGACACATGCACATGGCACCATTGGGACTGCTGCTGACTGCTCTAAAACAGTAGTGGCCTAAGATAGAGGGGCTTTATAGAATCCTTTCTGCATCATTCTGAAAGGATGAGTTGGTCAGAGTAGCATACCTGTCAATGCTCTGAACCAACTCTATAGATATAGAAATCCCAGTTTCTTTTACAGTTCCAGAAAGAATATATAGTGACAGTTTAGACTGTCCCCTTTACTACATTTTACTGAAATGTCACCTAGACATCAAAGGAATAAAATTTCAGAGAAAACTGTGTATTCATTGTTTTCCAGATCAACACTATTCTCAAAACGACTTTATAATTCAAAGGAATTTATAAAATTTCACAGTAAACTGAGGTACTCAGTTTAAAAATTGTGCATTTTTACACACATGAAGTTTTTTACTTAAAGCCTACAAAAAAATTCATAACCCTACCTTGGAGTTCATCAAATTCTGACGGATATTTTTCAAGTCGTTGGGTTGAATCAAGCAAAAGGGATCTTATAAATCCTGATGGTGAAAGGTTGTTAGGAAATCTAAGCACTGTTATCATGTATCCATCAGAGACAATGAGGTAGGGTAATCTTGAATGTGAAGCAACAAAGAATCTCTGTCTCATAAGGTCACTTTCAGAAGCTGAAAAACCAAGAGACTGACTAGCGTCTTGACAGAAAGAGTGCTGCTGTCTAAAATAAAGATACATAAAAAATAAGAAGCAACTATCATGCAATAATCATGAATGGAACAGAGAAAAAATAACTTATGAGCATTTAACACCACTCACACTACTGTCCCAATAGGTCCATTCAGAATTTTAAGGAAGTGTCTAAATTTTTGCAGGATGAGCACTCTGAATAACACTGTTTATGCTTGCAAGATGCCAGTATTTTACTGCAGTTGCAACTTTCTGAATTAAAAAAAAAATAAAAACAGCTTTCAGTATTTTCTTATTATTTCATTAATAAGTATTATTCAGGTTAGGATAATTTAAAAAAAAAAAAAACACAACAAAAAAACACCCCCAAAATACCCCAAAAACCAACAACACAAAACCAAAACATCCACAACAGCAGCAGAAACAACATCAATTACTGACTTGATAAACTTGGATGGGACCATGCTGTTCTTGCTACTACAACCTTTAAAGGCTACTCAAAACAGTTACAAAATTCAGATTTTGTTTTTAAACACACTGAGTTGCCTAGAAAGAAAAAGTAAATGTAAAGAAAACGCAAATGTTTGTATCAAAATGTCATTATTGTAAAACCAATTTCTATTAGCAAGTTATGCATTACATTTGACATACTGGAAACATTATTATATATGAAAGTGACATTGCACTTCAATATTTATTACTATTTAGAGTATTTATTAATTTCTATACCTATTTTTACATTTGAAAAATAATTAAAGATTATTATATACTCAATATATAATTCAATATTATTTTTAACATAACTTTTTATAAAACCCTCAAAATAATGTAAGATCAATCTTCTCCGGTCTTGTTGGTGAACAACAACTGGAGCTTTGAAGGACTGCATCATCCCATCCTGGTACACTAAATAAGCTGGTCCATATTGCCTGTCATCATTAGCACTAAAAACTACATCAAGATTTGGCCTGAGATTTGGCCTCCAAGTTGTTTGGAGGAATAACGTTATGAAGTGGGAACATAACCTCCTCTACATCTTAGGCTGAGGCCTGATCGAGAATCATCCGGATACAGTGCGATAACTGAATTTAATTTCTTTATTATTGTATTTCTTGGAGATTAGAAGTAAAAAAGGAGCTGACATTGATTTCTTAACTGAACAGCAGCATTCAAAAAATTACGAGTTGTGGCAGAATTTCTTAGCTATAGATATCAATGTGAATATAATCACATGTATCAATATGAACGCTGAAAAATCACTCCTAAAAATGTGTTATTAAATCCTTGTTACCACACTTCAAACTGAACTATTAGCTTAAGTGACATACTGTCTATCATTCATACCTTTGGATCATTTTGATTAACAGCTACTGCAAGTAAAAGTCCATCTCTTGCAAATGCACATAGCAAAGCTCCTCTTGACTTTACAGACACACACTAAGGAATCAAATTAACAAGAGAACAAGTCTGCTGCACCCAGTGAATCTGGTATGGCAAAGAACTGAATACCAAAAAAGACAACAAAACCAAGAGGTTACTCAGATATGCTGAATGGGATGATTCATACACAGTAAAAAAAAAAAAAACCAAAACATGCAAGACACACAAAGCATGTACCATTAAAAAAAAAAATCAAATTTTCTTCAAAAACTTTACAAATGAAAAATATTTTGTATTTACACAAGTTTAAAAATGATGTCTGAATGATGAGAATTATTTTTATGGGATAGGAATTTGGGCTATATGTATAGAACATGCAAATAAATATAGACACATGCCATATAATTAAGTCACTTGCATTCTAGCTAGGAACAGCTTCCTCAGACAGTGTAATGTCATCCAACACAGGAATACTCAGAATTCAAAAATGAAAATCAACAGTATGCTGCTCTAAACAAAGAATTTGTGGATACCCCATCACTGGAAGTGTTCAAGGTTGGGTTGGATGGGGCTTCAAGCAACCTGATTGTGAAAGATGTCCCTGCCCATGGCAGGGGGGTTGGACTACATGATCTTTAAAGGTCCCTTCCAACCCAAACCATTCTATGGTTCTATGATTCTAAAAAGATTCAAAACATGACAGAAAACATAAGAGAGATTCTGTTTGGAAGCATGCCACCTAACAGACAAAAAAAAAAAGCATTAAGATGATAAAATGAAGTAAATAATAGTAAGTAATGAAACTGAGCGATAGCTGGCATAAAAAATTTATGAGTAACATGGCTGAGAAATGTGGTTACAATTTCAGGCTGCAAGTACTACAGTATATATATATGCACTTTGTGGTGGGTTGACCCTGGCTGGCTACCAGGTGCCCACCAATCCGCTCTATCACTCCCCCTCCTCAACTGGACAGGGGGAGAAAAATATGACGAAAGGCTCGTGGGTCGAGATAAGGACAGGGAGATCACTCAGCAGTTACCATCATGGGCAAAACAGACTCGACTCAGGTAAATTAATTTACTTTATTACCAAAAGTCAGAGTAGGATGAGAAATAAAACCAAATTCTTAAAACACCTTCCCTCCACCCCTCCCCTTCTTCCCAGACTCAACTTCACTCCCGATTTCTCTACCTCCTCCCCCCGAGCGGCACAGGGGGATGGGGAATGGGGGTTTGGGTCAGTTCATCACACATTATCTCTGCCACTCCTTCCTCCTCACACTCTTCCCCTGCTCCAGCATGGGGTCCCTCCCACAGGAGACTGTCCTTCAGGAACAGACTGCTCCAGCATGGGTCCTTTCCACAGGGTGCAGTCCTTCAGGAACAGCCTGCTCCAGTGTGGGACCCCCGCGGGGTCACAAGTCCTGCCAGCAAACCTGCTCCAGCATGGGCTCCTCTCTCCACAGGTCCTGCCAGGAGCCTGCTCCAGCGCGGGCTCTCCACAGGGTCACAGCCTCCTTTGGGCACATCCACCTGCTCCAGTGTGGAGTCTTCCACGGGCTGCAGGTGGATATCTGCTCCATCATTAACCTCCATGGGCTGCAGGGGGACAGCCTGCCTCACCATGGTCTTCACCACAGGCTGCAGGGGAATCTCTGCTCCGGTGCCTGGAGCACCTCCTCCCCCTCCTTCTTCACTGACCTTGGTGTCTGCAGAGTTGTTCCTCTCACATATTCTCACTCCTCTCTCCCAACTACAGTTGCTGCTGCACAGTAACTTTTCCCCCTTCTTAAATATGTTATCCCAGAGGCGCTACCACCGTTGCTGATTGGCTCGGCCTTGGCCGGGGACAGGTCCGTCTTGGAGCCGGCTGGCATTGGCTCTATTGGACATAGGGGAAGCTTCTAGCAGCTTCTCACAGAAGCCACCCCTGTAGCCCCCCTGCTACCAAAACCTTGCCACGCAAACACAATACACTACCAGATCTATCTACTATGCTCTAAAGCTTTTTTTAAAGTGCAGCCATTAAATCTCTTTCCCTGTGAACTGCCAGGTACATTCTGATGGTTTTCAGCCAGAGAATGCACCCAGTGAAGTAATATGTAAATTAAAATAAATTGGTTTTTATCTCTTGTTAGATCGAAATAGAGTTGAAATCTTAATATTGGCTTAATATTGCCACACAAACCCAATACACACTTCTACACTGGGAATCTTATGCTCCATTTCATTTTTTGTATTACCAGAAAGGCATTACCATGCTACTGACAAACTGAGTGAAGAGTGATGCTGCTTAGTAGGGCAAGGAGGACATCATTACTAAGTTAATATCAAAAGGGCATCATTTAACAAAGGCAGTTGTACCATTTCAAATGTAGGGCATAATTTTAGCAAGTTACACAAGTTATATCTGCAGAGGACATATGCATTTAAACTCACACATACATGTATCTCACAGAGGAAGAGGAATGGACTACACATGTACTCAGGATCATTATTCAATTGCACTTTTAAGTGGTTGCATTAGTATAACTATTTCAGTACGTGGTCCCAGCCCAGATAAAGAAATGTGTGTGTGTATACACACGCACACACACACACTCTTACATAGTCTAGGCAAAAAGAGATGAAAAGGGGAACAGAAAACAAATAAAATATACAAATATGCATAATAAAGAAGAGAAAGATATTTAGGGCATTCATAGCTGCACAGTATGCACTAGTAATATAAGAAAAACAAGAAAAGAAAACTATTAGCACTATGCAAAAAACTTCCTGACACTAACACAAACGTGTGTGCAGGCACATGTATGTATACATAGCCACCCACATACAGTGCTAAATACACTCAATTTTAGTTAGGTGTAAGTTAATAATGAAGTATGGAATACATACATAAATGCCATTACATTAACCACATTAAACACTTGAAAATGACTATCTTGTCCATATATGCATATATAGTGTGGCACGCTATGAACATACACATGCAAACATAAGCAGGGGCTTGTAACCATAAGCTAATTGGATGTTAATGTAAGCATGTTCAATTGCAGCTCTGAATCCCCACTCTAAAGCACTTTATAATAAAAATCTTCCTCTTAAGCTAATGTAACTTCAAATATCTTTGAACTTACCTAACATATTTAAAGCTATTTTCACGCCATCGAAGAATGAAAAATGTGAGCACCAAACATTCTCCAGAGTAAAACACAAAAGAGCACAAACAGAAATCACCCAGTATCTGTGGGGGAAAAAAACAAAACAAAACAAAAAAACCCAAAACAAAAACACCCAAAAACCTGGTTACACACAATTTCCTTTTTAATTATTTATATTTTTAGATTAATAGCTATTACAATTCAGATTAAATAACATAATGTTGTCTTTCAGAAATATAAAGGCTGGCAAGAATATTACTGGGCCAGATGAACTTTGATCTGATCCAGTATGGCTGTTCTTATGTTGTCATTGAATCTAATACGAACTGAATGATTAAGTCTACACACAACACCAAAGAGGCAGACATCGATCTCAAAATTCACTGTAGCTTCTGCAGCTCTAATTTACTTAAGAGATTAGATGATTGCTTTAGGGCTTATTTTTTACCTCATTTTGTATGACAACAGCATGCACTCCAATAACTTTTTCTTCAGTAGAAGGCAACATGACTGATTCATCAGGCAGAATTTGCGTCCAATGCCCAGAAGAATTTTTATAAGAGGATGTATTTTCATGTTCTGTGCTCTCCCACAAAAAGATTAAAAAAATTAAAGTATTTAAAAATTATACAGGAGATTACTAAATGCAAAAAAAAAAATACCATTCAAGTGACAAAAGACATTTGTCAAAGCTTAACTAGCACACAAATTATACAAATGCAAACCAATGTGAGAATATAGCTTTTACTTGAGCAATAACATTTAACAAAAGGAAAAATGCTTTCACTTTATTCCATTTTTCAAAAGACTAATTGAAAAAAAACCTGCCTTGTGCTGCTGCAACTACTTTCCTAGACTCTTCGATTGCTGGCGCAATTTTCAAGCAGTCCTGACCTTTGTTCCAAAGAAATAGCTCTTCTGTTGTAAGTATTTCTGCCAACCAAGCACCTGTGTTCATCAAGGGAGAGACGTTTTGAAGGATATTATTGAGAAGTACTTAAAATGACTTCCCTTCCATCTCAGCCACAGTTCTAAAGCTGACAGTTAACTGGCAGATCCTTTAGGTATTCTATCTTTCTAAACTGTTACAACTACAAATAAAATAACATGAGTTTGTAATATATAGACTAGACTATTTCAGTTAGAAGGGACCTACAATGATCATCTAGTCCAACTGCCTGACCACTTCAGGGCTGACCAAAAGTTAAATCGTTAAGGGCATTGTCCAAATGCCTCTTGAACACTGACAGGCATGGGGCATCGACCACCTCTCTAGGAAGCCTGTTCCAGTGTTTGACCACCCTCTTGGTAAAGAAATGCTTCCTAATGTCAAGTCTGAACCTCCCCTGACACAGCTTTGAGCCATTCCCATGTGTCCTGCCATTGGGTACCAGGGAGGAGAGCTCAGCACCTCCCTCTCCACTTCCCCTCCTCAGGAAGCTGTAGAGAGCAATGAGGTCGCCCCTCAGCCTCCTTTTCTCCAAACTAGACAACCCCAGAGTCCTCAGTCGCTCCTCATACCTGGACATGCCTTCCAGCCCTTTCACCAGCTTTGTTGCCCTCCTCTGTATGCATTCAAGGACCTTAACAGCCTTCTTAAGTTGTGGGGCCCAGAACTGCACGCAGTATTCTAAGGTGAGGCACTTAACCATTTCTGATGTTGTTAAAACAACTACATTTTTCAACAATGATTGCAGTCAAAGGTTTTTCTTCTTTGTCTTCCCTGATGCCAGGTTAATTTCATTTATATGTTTATCATCTAGAAGAAAAATAGCCTCTTTTTCCTATTGAAAGAAAAAAAGAGCATTTCATTTTTTAAAATGTTATTTTCTATGTAAGCCTACAAAATAATGCAGACAGAAATAAAAAATGTTAGGGAAAAATAATTAAAAAAAAAATGTTACAGCTGCAATTACCACATTAACTTCATTCTTTGGCATATTTGCTTTACAGTACAACATCATATCTAGCATCAACCTACACTGATGACAAATTGGGTTCACAGATTTCAAGCTATTAAACTAAATTTACAATCATTATTAAAAAGTTCGTTAAAGTACTTCAACTGAACTACTTGCCAACAAATGCAAGATTAGACACTATTTATCTCATCTTGTAGCGTTTAATTCAATGAGATTTTTGCCAGCGATTTCAACAGGAGGAGGAACGGGCCTTAAATAGTTACCTACTTAAACTCAAATCATATATTAGAAGAGAAGAAAAAAATAAAATTAGTCTCATTTTATCAAAAAAGCTTAAGAAAGCATGTCTTTCAACAGATGCAGCAGGGAATGGGAAAAAAATATTTTTGTTCACGATTTCCAGTAATGTAGTATAAAAAAAAAAAAGGTTATGAAAAACTAGAACCATCAAAATAAGAATATCATGTAAGGGACATGTGTTTCGGAAAAAAAAAAAACCACCAAAAAAACCCAAAAAAACCCCAACCAAAAAACCCCAAAAGCCACCAAACTAAAACAAAACAAAAAACAACCAACCAACAAAACCCCAAAAACACACCAAAGCCAACCAACCAACAAACAACAACAACAAAAAAACCCCCTCCCCATTGTTTATCTGAGCAATTTTGAATCTCTGGTCTCAAGTCAAGAAGACAAAAAAAAGCACCATTTATTTCAATAACTCTTAAGTGTGGTATTTTCAAATCACCTCCTGACTTTGTTGGTTTTTTTTTTTTTTTTTTTACACCCCCTCCCCTGTAAATACAAGTGCAAAGTGTTATATAACTAGAAAAAACCCAATTCTTTGTAGAATTTTATTTAAATAAAAGTTCATTACACTTATCTATCCAATCCAAGAGATACAAGGCCATGGTTTTCTTTTGCTTGATACATGTAGAAATGAGAACATCTAGCTTAATCTCCGTTCTTATTAAACCTCTAGGTAACCATTATAATGAAAACCAAATAGCAGCTTTTTCACATACCTATAGAGAATTTAAAGAGAAAAAAAAAGTTTTTATTATTTGGGGGGGGTGGGGGGTAGAGGATGGGAATCAGGACACAAACCCTTAACTACAGCAGCTTCCTGCTAAACACAAACAGAACCAATGCTTACCTATATTTCCAAACTAAAACAGCTATTTTCATTCACATAGCTCACAGGCTATTTGCAGTTCAGCCGTACAGATTACATGTTTGTTCCAGAAGGAGTTGAGAGAAAGGAGCCACAAGACAAAGTACCTTGCTAGAAGCTCTAATAAGAACGTAGAAAGCGAGGAAAACATACTATAGTCTCCTAAGCGCAAGAGATCAGAAACTCAAGCAAAATACCAGCTGGACTCCTTGGGCACAGAGGGCTGGCTACGTTTCAGACCCGAGTCGACGTAGAGGGAAAGGACAGGAGGAGGGCATCCCAGTCTCGGAGCCACCTCAGGCCGCGGGGTGACAGAACACGGTACACCCCACCACCAAAGGGCACCAGTAACGGCCGCTAGGCTACTGCCTCACGTTTCGGGGGATTTATTCGGAGGACGGCACAGCACCTGAAGCAAGGCAGAGCGCGGGCAAGCCGCTTCCCCCTGCGCGGGGGGGAGGGGGGAACACGGACGGGACAGACTTCCCCCACTCCTCCGGGCACTATCCACGAGAATCCCACCACCACTTTTGCCCGAGTCAGGGCAGAGACGGTCCCTCAGGCTTACGCCAGCCCTCAGGACATAGACAAAGAGAGATCGTGCGTGCCCGAATCGCTGCTCACCACAACCGGCAGAGTCGGGGCACTGATAGGCCGCCACAACACCCGGGAACCCCAGCCCCAATCCCAGCCGGACCTCAGTACCGCCCGGACAGCACTCACTTCGTCACTACACGAGCCGCTGCCACCTGCTGCCGAGTCAACGGCCGGATAGCGCAGTGCGCAGGCGCGAGCCCCGCCCGACGGATTGCCACCGCCCCGGCCGCAAGCTCAGCCCTTACTCCGGCAGCTGTCTTCGGGTCGTCTCCCTGACTAGAGCTCTCGTCATCGCAAGAGTGGATCTCCGTTTGTCTCCCCGAGTCCCCTGGCCGGGCTCAGAGTACGGTTTCCCTCTGCCCCTTTGCTTCTGAACCTGCCAGCTTTGGCAGGAGACCACAGAGACCTGATTAGCACCTCTCCCCAAGGGGGAAAGTCAGACATTATGTACCACATACGGCGGACAATAGGCACCCTGCTGAGGTTGCCATAAGGGAGAATTTGTATCATCATCAGTATTTGGGGTTCGGGGGATGAGTGACAGTAGGAGATACAGCTATAAAAGACCAACACTCCCTATCACGTATAAGAATTTAGGTGAAATACAAGAAGTAGGGTTAGCAGACAGTCACTTTGTATTTCATCACCTTGAAATGCAATTGATTCCCTTAAAGTAGCAATTCCCTCAAACCACTTTAGACCAAGTCCCTTTCTACCTTCCCTTAACCATAATCTTGATTGAGAAGAGTAACATTGGGACATGCAGGTTGAGGGAGGTGATTCTCCCCCTCTACTCTGCTCTCGTGAGACCCCACCTGGAGTACTGCGTTCAGCTCTGAGGCCCCCATTATAAGAAGGACATGGACCTGTTGGAGCGAGTCCAGAGGAGGGCCACAAAGATGATCAGAGGGCTGGAGCACCTCTCCTCTGAAGACAGGCTGAGAGAGTTGGGGTTGTTCAGCCTGGAGAAGAGAAGGCTGCGGGGAGACCTTATTGCGGCCTTCCAGTACCTAAAGGAGGCCTACAAGAAAGCTGGAGAGGGTCTTTTGACAAGGGCATGTAGTGATAGGACAAGGGGTAATGGCTTTAAACTGAAAGAGGGTAGATTTAGATTAGATGTAAGGAAGAAGTTCTTCACTGTGAGGGTGGTGAGGCACTGGAACAGGTTGCCCAGAGAGGTGGTGGATGCCCCCTCCCTGGAAGTGTTCAAGGCCAGGTTGGATGGGGCTTTGAGCAACCTGGTCTAGTGGAAGGTATCCCTGCCCATGGCAGGGGGGTTGGAACTAGATGATCTTTAAGGTCCCTTCCAACCCAAACCATTTTATGATTCTATGTGTCGTGGTTTAACCCCAGCCGGCAACTAAGCACCATGCAGCCGCTCGCTCACTGCCCCCCACCCCTGGGATGGGGGAGAGAATCAGAAAAAAACCTCCTGAGTTGAGATAAAGACAGTTTAATAGGACAGAAAGGAATGAAAAACAATGATAATGATAATAATAATATGACAATAGTAATACTAAAAGAATTAGACTATACAAAGCAAGTGGTGCACAATGCAATTGCTCACCACTCGTTGACCGATGCCCAGTTAGTTCCTGAGCCGCGATCCGCCCCTCCCAGCCAGCTCCCCCAGTTTATATACTGGGCATGATGTCATATGGTATGGAATATCCCTTTGGCCAGTTTGGGTCAGCTGTTCTGGCGGTGTCCCCTCCCAGCTTCTTGTGCCCCTCCAGCCTTCTTGCTGGCTGGGCATGAGAAGCTGAAAAATCCTTGACTTAGTATAAACACTACTTAGTAACAACTAAAAACATCAGTGTGTTATCAACATTATTTTCCTCCTAAATCCAAAACACAGCACTATACCAGCTACTAGGAAGAAAATTAACTCTGTCCTAGCTGAAACCAAGACACTATGACAGAAGAAAAAAAAATTACCAACAAAAGTAATCATCCAATTGTTGATAATTTTGTTAATAATCTACTCACTTGAGAAATGGTTCACATTGGTCAGTTACTTCCTTGTACTTGTCACCGTTTGTTTCACCTACTGCATTAATCCACCCCGCTCCTTTCCTCTGATCTCAGGTTTCCACATTCCTCCAAATTTAAATTGGGAAACAGAACCTACCCTTTCTCCATGAGAGCAGAGCAAGTGCTATGAAAACAAAAGGCAATGTCTATATGTGACGGATGCACTCCTCCTGTTTGAACTAACTGAACTTTGGTCCAGGCAGATGCTCAGCAAGTAGGCCTAACCAAAGTTAATCCTATTGTGTGAAGCTATCAGTGAGAACTTACCACCAAACCCAAAAAATCGGTTTGACTAGAGACTGGGCTGATAAGTGGCTGAAACTGCATGAACACAGCAGAAAATCTGAATACAAATCAACCACTTTACGCTATAAATATCTACAGCCATCAGGGTCTGTTGAGCTCTCCCTCCATAGCAGCTGGCTGCACGGCGGTGATCTCCCCTTGAGTAGGGATGCCTCCCAAGGTTACCCCTCAAGGCTGAGATATCCCTTACATGACACCAGACATCAATGGGTTGGTAAGTGACATTTTTTGCATGCATGTAACATTTAAGATATGTATAGTAAGCTTACGCGATAATCTTTATATCTCATACTAACTTTAAGTGTAGTAAAATATCAGAGTATTTCAAAGTGTATAAAGAGTTACTTTGAAAAACTTGTAATAGTGCTAGAGGCATTTTTACTCTATAAACTGAGAAAAAAAAAAAAGAGCTGAACCTCAAATCTGTGACTTGTGCCTGTTCCCAACTCTTTGGTCATTTCTCTGGATCTGAAAATAGAAATCTATTTATCTAGATTACAGAATGTGGCTCAATACAATATACTTTTGTGCAAATATTAAAATTTAGAAAAAAGTTAAATCCATCAGGCAAGACTTGGGACATCACTTGTATGGGGTATGAACACAACTGAAATAACAAGACTAGGGTAAATGTACATGACATCCTTGGTGTGAAACATAGCTACCAGCAGAAAATAACTTGTAATAGCTAAAGATAGTCTACTTAATATGGAAAGACACAAATCTTTTTCCCAGGACATAAAGTAATTTAAATAATATGTGAGGAAATTTCAACGCTGACAAGAGAAAAGCCAATATTAAGATTTCAACTCTATTTTGATCTAACAAGAGATAAAAACCAATTTATTTTAATTTACATATTACTTCACTGGGTGCATTCTCTGGCTGAAAACCATCAGAATGTACCTGGCAGTTCACAGGGAAAGAAATTTAATGGCTGCACTTTAAAAAAAACTTTAGAGCATAGTAGATAGATCTGGTAGTGTATTGTGTTTGCGTGGCAAGGTTTTGGTATCGGAGGGGCTACAGGGGTGGCTTCTGTAAGAAGATGCCAGAAGCTTCCCCTATGTCCAATAGAGCCAATGCCAGCCGGCTCCAAGACAGACCCGCCGCTGGCCAAGGCCGAGCCAATCAGCAACGGTGGTAGCGCCTCTGGGATAACATATTTAAGGGGGGGAAAAACTGTGCAACAGCAGCAGCAGTGAGAAGAGAGGAGTGAGAATATGTGAGAGGAACAACTCTGCAGACACCAAGGTCAGGGAAGAAGGAGGGGGAGGAGGTGCTGCTCCAGGCACCAGAGCAGAGATTCCCCTGCAGCCCCTGGTGAAGACCATGGTGAGGCAGGCTGTCCCCCTGCAGCCCATGGAGGTTAATGATGGAGCAGATATCCACCTGCAGCCTGTGGAAGACTCCACACTGGAGCAGGTGGATGTGCCCTGAAGGAGGCTGTGACCCTATGGGAAGCCCATGCTAGAGCAGGCTCCTGGCAGGACCTGTGGAGAGAGGAGCCCATGCTGGAGCAGGTTTGCTGGCAGGACTTGTGACCCTGTGGGTGACCCACACTGGAGCAGGCTGTTCCTGAAGGACTGCACGCTGTGGAAGGGACGCACACTGGAGCAGTTCGTGAAGAACTGTAGCCTGTAGGAAGGACTCACATTGGAGAAGTTCATGGAGGACAGTCTCCTGTGGGAGGGACCCCATGCTGGAGCAGGGGAAGAGTGTGAGGAGTCCTCCCCCTGAGGAGGAAGGAGCGGCAGAGATAATGTGTGATGAACTGACCCAAACCCCCATTCCCCATCCCCCTGTGCTGCTCAGGGGAAGGAGGTAGAAAATCAGGAGTGATTTTAAGCCCAGGAAGAAGGGAGGGGTGGGGGGAAGGTCTTTTTAAGATTTGGTTTTATTTCTCATTATCCTACTCTGATTTGACTGGTAACAAATTAATTTTTTTTTTCCCAAAGTCGAGTCTGTTTTGCCCATGATGGTAATTGGTGAGTGATCTCCCTGTCCTTATCTTGACCCACGAGCCTTTCATTATATTTTTCTCTCCCCTGTCCATTTGAGGAGGGGGAGTGATAGAGCGGCTTTGGTGGGCACCTGGCATCCAGCCAGGGTCAACCCACCACAGGTAGTAAAGGCTATAAGTAGATAACTTGCATGTAAATAAATGTCTTAATCCATAATACTTTTTTCTGTTTTTTGAACACCTGTGATATGTGTATCAACTACTCATTCTCCTGGAAAAAAAATACATTAACCTACTCTGTATACCTATATAAAGATATTTGCTTCTTTCCCCCCATTAAAAATCTATCCAAACTCTTTGATCTTTTACTTACATGAAAAAGTTATTTGAGGAAGACTAAAGACCAACGTGAACTGGTAATTTCTTGTGCATGGTATATAGAGTTTATGTTGTTGAATATGTATACAATGCATAGCAGTAAAATAGAGACAAAACAAATTTCTTTGTAGGATGAGATTTTAAAATCTTAGGAAGCATGTATACAGGATGATGTGTAGGCTTTGCTCATTTTAAGGAATATACACAATTTGGTGCTTGTGTGAATGTAATGAAAATAGAAGTTACTTGACTTCTTAACAGATACAACATATTTATTAAAATGGTATAGAGAAAATAATTTGATGGGCTTTAAATATTGTTCTTTCACTTGTAATACAAATTAGGTTGCTAGTTTCTGCAATTTCATCCTAAACATTCTATTTACAGAGGCAGGTTGTGTTTAAAGTGATAGTTATGAAATAATGATTATCTTTGTTATTGAAAGACCTGCCAGTAAACTCATGCACAGTCATGATTGCATCACTACTCCTTGATATGACCACATTTACAACCTGACTCATCTACATGCGCTTTTATCATCTTCTTGCCTTCTGCGGTTGTCATTTCTTGTTTTGATAATTGTAAAACAGTTATCAAGTAGATTTTACATCCTACTTTTCTCCATTACTTTACTTTATGTTAAGTAAAGAAAAATATTTTCCAAATATTTTTAATCCTCAAGGGAAAGATCATACAATGTATTTTATTTCAACAGTATTAAAAAAAGCTTTCTATTGTTAAAAAATTTGGTAGTAGCAAAAGAAACTCAATTTGTCACATTTACATTCTACAATTTGTAGATACCTTTAGAATAGCAGGAATACAGGCCACACAATCAATAACTGGAGCAGGAGATACAACTTTCTCAGAATTTCTTTCTGAGCATTTGTTCTTCCAGAGATTCAGTGCAGACATCTGAACTTTTATTTCATAGTTCATTTTATCTGAGCTAACGATTCTTTTATTATATTAGTCAATCAGTGAAGCTGTTCTAATTTAGCCTGTAGTGATTTAAAATTCCCAACAGTAGTCTGCACCATTAGCGTCGGGCTCATAGACTGAAGTTCAACCAAGTAGCAACTAACAGCATCCAAGCAAACATTTGTGAATCGTCGTCTGTAAAGAAAACAGAATAATAAGCTCCTTTTTGTTTCTGTATATTAGAATTCATCTGAAATAGAAAGTGAGCATTCTTTGAGTTTTAATGGAATAACATATCAGCAAGACATCTGTCAGCTACTTTTAAGTATTTAACTGTTTATTAGAAAAATTGATTTTTGAAAGCTAATGCTTGTGACTGAGACATAATGGGAAAATAAATTAATCATTACTATTTATCTGATATTAAATATAAAAAATAAAACATGATACAGTTAATAGCAAGGTGAAATATTTAGTTAATATTTAGATATTAGATATGAATACAATAAGTTATTAATTTAGATAGCAATTTAAATATCTAACGTGAACATCAAATTACAACAATTTAGATATTAGTATCTAAGTAGATATTAAAATTAGACAACATTCACTTAAATTCTATACAAGTTAAGAGTATTTAAATCAGCTAACCATAAAAGACCAAAAAAGTGAGAAAAAAATAGATGTAAACTCTATATTTGAATGGGGGATATTTGCATGTATATTTTCAACAGAATCAGAAAAACGTATGGTTAGAAAAGTTATCAAGACATTGCCTAGTTCTGCTTGTTGTTTCTGAGACAAGATAGTTCTGACTGAAGTTTGTATAGTCTATTCACAAAAGTTGCCAACACTAGAGATTCCATAATATGCAAGCAACTTCTTTAAGTACATAGCTATTCTTTTAGCTAGAAACTTTTTCTAATATTAAACCTAAATTCTTTCCTGTTGCAGATTAAGCTGAATTTTAGTCTTGGAGAGTGATTCATCACCAACCTCTTAAAAACAATTTGGGAAGATCTATGCCCGTTTAGACTTCTCTTTTCCAGAATACAAGAACTCAGTGCTTCTAGCCTTTCTTCATGAAACATTTCACTGTTTCATTCACAGAACACCTGATTTTCATTTTTCCCCACTTTTCCCAGATTCCCTCAAATTTGTCTGTACTACTCCTTAAAGTACATTGCCAAAATTTACAAAATAATCCTCTCAGTTCCTCATGAATCTTCAGTGAAGTGGAGAAAATTATCTTTATTGAAGTAGTTTATAGGGAGGACCCTACAAGTTTCTACCAACTGGTTTAGAATGAGGAATCTCAGTAACCACTACTTGGAAAGAAATAATAAATTCACCCAAAAGAAAAGAAGAAAAGCTTTGGGGATTGCGGAAGTGCACTGCTTTAGGATATTTCATATATTTTACTGTTTATTAGGATATAGTTGCCTCTCTTACCTCAGAAGTACTCTGCTTGGATCACATACATATCCTGATAATAATACATGAACACACTCTAGAAGGTGTAAAGGCTTTTTCATTCTATTCCAATATGGGTCCTAAAAAAAGATTCCAAAATATTAAGGAGACAAGAAATACATATATGTATAAAAATGGTATCAATATTCCATACCATTTGTATGAGTATACAAATTGCCAGCTGTGGTAATTATTTATTAATTGTAACAAAAATGTAAGAGAAATGGGAATTCTATCTTAATCTATATTAAGTCTATGTTTTGAGTACTATTTTGACTTTTGAGTACTAAAACATACATGAATTTAACTCAGTTTTCCATTGCCTAACAGTCTGTAAAGTAATAGATTTTAGGAAGTTCTGAATTCCTTACACTGTAAGGGATCTGGGTAAAAAGAATCAAGTCAATTCTCTTTGTTTTAATTCAGAAATCCTGTTCTACAAACCAAAAGTTAAAAATATGAATTCTTATTCTTTTTGCCTATTGCATCTAATCTATTATTAGAGAAGATGCAGTAATATAGCAAATTTTAATCATGAATAGGAAACAAATAGAATTAATATATTCAAGATATGCTGTTCCTTCTGCAGCATAACAATTCTAATCCTACTTAATCCTAAATCAACTTTAGGTGATGTAAAACAATTAACAAAATCAAAACAATTTTCCTCATACTTTAGGACTGAAGTTAATAAAATCAACAGGGGAAAAAAAAAAAGCAACATTAAGAACCTTTGAGTAAAAAGGAACAAAAGCTATGAAGTCGATATTTTGATATATCACACCTTACATTATTTTATGTTTCCTGCCAAAGTAAGACCTTGATAGTAGTTGAAAATAAAATTATTTTGTGGCTATTTTCCTTACCCGTGCTTTAAACAACTGGTCATATACTTCAAGCAGCCTTGGCAATGGCACTCCAATTTCTTGCATGGTATATGTTACAAAACCTACATCCCAGTTCAAAGTGCAGACCTGTTGCTCTAGAAACTGCACTAAGAAATCTGGAGGAAAAATATAATGGGGTGTTTAGATTCCAACTTGTTAATGGTAGTCTAGCAAAGAAAGGCATTTGAAAGTGATTTACTAGCTCCAAGTTTGATTTTCTGTCTTCCACACAGTTGGTACCTTTCACCTGTGAAGCAGATGTAAGTTTCCCCCAATCTGCACAGAGGAAAGGATATGCAAAATGTAACTACCTCCAAAGATGGTATTAAGCTATCAGCAATGCATGACAGGGATTACTTACACTAAGCACTTTATTACAGTTCTGCCATGGAACTATGCAGTTAAGAAAAGTTCATTAACTTTCGTTTCATCACAAAAGAACATACTATCATTTCATTTGCCAGAATAGCCAGCTCTATCTGAAACACTACTGCATCTTTATCATGTTTAAGTGTCAGTAACAATATTTTAGTATTGTAAAAGAACATTTAGTGCTGTAACAAGATATTTTCCAGCTTTTTATATAATACCAAGTCATCAGAACATTTGAGCATCTCAAAAGTAGAAAGCAGCTCCAAAAGGATCCAGAAATCTCCTGAACTGTTTTTAGAATCTGCCCCTGCAGATAGCAGTAGATACTTCAAAAGACAACAAATAAATGTGGTTGCCTAAAATCTTATTATATGTATAAATACACATTTTTACTTTGTACTTTGATACAAACAAACTTTACTACTTTCTAAAATGCGATCTGCACAGCCATCCAAAAGTAACTGTTGCTGCCTTCTAAGCTTCATTCAGGGTGAAAACCTGTAAATTCTGGTTAAATCCCTAGATAAATTCTAGGAAAAACTGCACCTGTAAAAACTGTAATGGTTTTGTAAACATACAATTATACTGCATTTACAAGATTAGAGGCAATAGGAATTCTATTTCTACTTTTTGTCTAACCTCCCTCCCCTTGGTCCCTTGTCAAAGTCACTGTAATAACGAGCAAATATCACAACGCTTTTTTTCTTAATTTTGTGGACAAAACTGAAAAGCACCACCCAGCTACCCTCAAGATCAACTCCATCACTACTGATGGTTGAAATAATTTGTTGCTTCAGCTACAGCAAAAAATTTCACAAATAACTACAGTAATTATGTATCACAAGCATTGGAGAAAATAAAATTATCAATATTCTTTCCTTTTAGAGTTTAGAGAGAGACATTTCCTAGGTTAAAATCTTTTTTAAGAGGCTAAAAAGAAAGCTGAGACTCATTCATGTAATGCGTATGTTTATTCACTATGCAGGCTAAACCACTTGCCTAAAGGAAAGTAACGAGGCGTGCCAGCACATATCTTTCCAAGCAATACCATCTTCAGACTAAGTGCTTGCATTCTGTCAGCGGGGCTCAGAGACACACTATTGGTCAACTCTGAAAGAGAAAAGAAATAATTTAGAGAGAACTTCAGGGAAAAAAGTTCCACATTTATTCACAACTACACTGAGGTACTTAAATTTACTACTAACACATTAAAATCTTATGCTATTGTCAGTGCAAAGTCAGCACATGGAAGTGAAAATACAGCTTTCTGGTGTGTATGCACATATAATTCACAGATTTTTGTTTCCTTGAAGTTCCATGCAAATCTACTTAAAAAAAGCAACCACCAAAACCAACACAAAAAACACTACCACATAGCTTTTCCCCTCAAATCACTGTCAATGTTGTTTGCACAATGGCAACCTCGAGCACAAAATCCAAGGGGAAAAAAAAAACCAAACAGGAAGAGAGAGTGAATTACCCACTTATGGTAAAGGTTGAGGCAGATTATCACAGCTGAGTGGCTAGGCTTGCAGAGCTGTGCCCACTACTCTGCTTCTCTATAAATGGACAAAAACCTTAAGCTTCCACTCCTATCAACATTATAAAAATGCTGAACTCCCTGAAGATTCTTTAATCTTTGTCACAATAGATTTAACATTTTTATTAGAATTTCCTAATACTGAAACCTTAAGACAAAATTTCACAAGCATTCTGAAGTCCATATATAATGGCGTCTAAGAACGAGAAGGAATGAAAATGACTTCTTAAATGTTATCTGGAACATGATTATTCAAGCCATACATGCAATATGCTCCAACATATATGTAAAAAATATTACTTTTCTGTCCTTTAGGCACACAAACCAAAGGTAATAACATTAATGAATTACTAGTAAACTACACTTACCAAATATATTACAGAATATTCCAGAAAATATGCATCTCACCTGGACAGCATATCAGTAGCAGCACATAATCAGTCTTAAAAGCTTTAATTGTACCATTTTCCTATAGTTCTAGCTTGTACTGTTCCTAGTCCATTAAGACCTACCTTTCTCAATGATTTCTTGCCAAAGAGTTTGCACCAAGATAGGATCAGAATGACCCGCACAATGTATAATTGCAAGCTTACACTCTGAAAGCTTAAAAGGGTCAGCAAATTCTCCATACAGCTGAAAGAAAAATAATCAGGTTTTACATTTCAAGTAGGATAAAAAGGAAATTTTTAAAATCAGCTTTTATTTATTTTGTATGGTAGACATTAGACTAGTAAAGATACAACTTAAGTAACTGTGTCAAAGACGAAATGAAAATTATTTTTATTTACTACATTTAGTTTTACCTCTTAAATACAATCCCCAATTTTATATGAAGTTATAATTAATACCGTTAATTTTCTAACATGACGCTCCCAATAAATCAAGAAATCTAAGAGGCTTAACAAAGAAGATAAACACATGAAAGAAATTAAAGTACTAAAAATTGAAGGAATATCAAAGTACAGAAAAAGACAGTCTAGGGTAACACAGACATTCTGAGACCAGGAATGCCAAACTGTCTATCTATTACTTTTCCTAGTCAACATAAGATCATTCTTTGCAAAGCACCCCCCACCCCCCCAACGTGATAAATTGACATTTAATACGGACAAATTTCTAACCACCTTGGTTATATCCATCAGCTCAGCATCAAGCTGGGAGATTGTGTCTTGCACTGAAGACTGATGGGAATACTGCCACTGTAATGTTTCTTGTATTTGAAGCTGGATCCTTGCAACCTTGTTAAAAAAAAAAGAAAAAAATAATCAAGATTGGATTAATTTAATCAAAGCTTAAGAATACACCCAGAATTAACTTTAACTTATTTAAATGTAGAAATGTTACTGTCTTACACCTCAGAGTCTCCTATCAACTGCATAACTTTGCCATGTTGTGAAGAAAGCACAGAAAACTTTCTACAGAATCGGTAATAAAAATATCATGTGCCAATGAGACAAAGTGAAATAATACATTTACAGTGTAGCTTAGATTAATATTGTTATTTTCTCTTCTAGTTCATGTAGGAATTCACCATCTGCAGCTATAGAGGATACGGCAGTGGAACTTTTGGCACTCAAAATGGCACGTGCAATGTATTCAAGACGCTGCTGAAGAGAAATTTCTGTGCTGCAAAACAAATATTCAAAGTGTAAAATGGGTACTTAGTATAATTATTTGAGGGTTAGTTATATTCTAACTAGACCCTGGGAATTAGCATGTGACTTCTCCTGATTTTACTAAATCATGCAGGAGATTACCCAACCATGTAAACCCCTTCTTTGTGCAGGCTCAGTTTTAGTGTACTTCTTAATCCACTGGCTCCACGGTTACACTATCACATTATAAAGTTCTGTGTAAGAAATGACCACTTAATATATGGTACTTACAACAGGAAATACATTGCAAGCTAATGAATAATACATAAAATAAATATTTCATTTTTTCCCAATAATGCCCTGGATTAAAAGCTAACATATTCCATTAATTTAAAATTTTTTTAGCAAATGTCCTTGGGCATTGGCCTTTTCTTGTCCTTTGCCTTTTCTTAAAATACCTAAATTAGGTATTTTAAAATACCTGTTAGGTATTTTAAGAAAACCTGTTAGGTTTTGATTTTATTTTTCAATTACCTCAATATATGCAATAGATCACACATAATCCATACCTATGCAGGTCAGCCAACTTAGCCAAGACTCTGGCTGCATTACTAAAATTTCTGTTCTTTTCAAAGAATCTCCAAAGTAAATCCATATAACGGACTTTGTTTTGGTCAATCTTGGTCATCCGCACAAGGTAGGGTTCCAAAAAGGGGGCAGTCACCTGCAAAGGTCATAAAGATAACATTTACGTTCTTGCTCTCTCCTCTTTTTTAAAGCATCAGCATTATTACTGATAATACTGATACTTCCAGCCCAGTGGAACCATCCAACAAATTATTTCCTTGAATAGAGATGAGCTCACCTGTAACAGTTTGTCAGCCAAGTCAACTTGTATCAACCAGTTATAAAGTGCAATACTAAAGAGTTCATCTGTTGAATGCTGAGCCAGCTTTAGCATTTGTTCAAACTAAGGGAAGAAAAGGCCAAAGCTGCTATTCCAGAAGTGGTTACATTACATCAAGCACTATGTATGCATGCAACAATATTTAGGTTCATATGTTATTTGCATATCATCATTTTTTATGAACACTCTGTACATAAAGAAGCCAATTCATGACAAATCTTGATGTTTATCTACTTCACTAAACTGTTCCTTTTTTTTTTTTTAAATAATAAATTCTACACCCCTTCAAATCACACTATTTCTGGAGTGCAGTCATGTTTTTTTTTTTGCAAGTTTCTTACATGGTGTCCTGCTTCTTCGTTGCTTAGCATGTTGGGGTCAGATGACAGCACCGGAGGACCTGGCTTTTTGGGTACACTGGGAGACTGAGGAGCAGCTTTACTTTGATTCACTAACTCTTGAAGGGTGTCAGTGATACACTTGTAGCTGTTCAGTCTGTAAATAGAGCAAAAGAAAATAAAAGCCTCACAATTTTCATTGCAACTATCTATGAAATGCTCTTCTCAAATGTTGTTATTGTATGCCTTTGTAAACATAATTACTAAAATGAAAAAAAAGTCATAGATTATTGTCAGCTAGTTGCCACAATCTAGTTTGTTCTCAATCATCTAACAAATATTTCTGTAATGTTCAGATCACAGTTTTCTGCATATATCAGTTTACCCTCTGTTCCAAATTAAGTTGGTGCTGTATTAATGATAATCAAGGAAATCATGTTGGGCAAAAACATCTATATTCTGTCCCTTATTCTAAAATGCTTGTTTGTCATTACCCTCCATACCTTCCCCAAAAGAGCTACTTTTCCAGTCACTTGAAATAAAGCACCCCATATAATGGTAACAAGGTATCCTGAAAACTTGCCTCTCTTGAAAAGCTTGGAGTCCAACAACATCCTCTTCTGGTTCTCCATTTTTATAGAAATGAAGGCCAAGACCTTGGGGATCTTTCTTCTCAGCAGTTGTAAGAGAGAGTTCTACTACTCCCTCATAGAAACGCACTAGGAAAAAAAGAGCACCGTTCATTATTATATTAAATCTACGACAAAATGGTAAGTGACATCAAACACTTCTCATTTTAGCAAGCAAGAAAAAAAAAACCCTTATTCACTCTGGTCTGGACCTTATAAAGGTTTATGTCTGTACTTCACCTGTGGGATTATATGTAAGTTTGAAGTTACATATTTGTAGAACAGAGGCTGAAGTCTTGACTGTTACAACAGTTATATCTACATTTAAATTATGTACTAGCTTCCACTGCACAAAACAGGATTCAGAACCATCTTTCAAACAACGTTTGGTATAAAACCTCACCTGCAGAAGTACAGTCATTTACCCTCTGCTTACATACAGCCCAAAAGTTTTGCTAAAAACACTTTTACCACATATATGAAACAAATGGACAATGCAATGTGAAATAAGTGGATGGGAATATTTTTAAACAGAAGTGGTGGTTTTTTTCATTTGTTGGTGAAATCTAGAAAGGCTTTAAACAAGAACAGGTTGATGTATATTACTTCTAAGAGTTATTAAGAAACTGTTTATGACAAGACCTCTGTGCCCAGCAAGATCATGGAGTGAATCCTCCTGGAAACTATACTAAGGCACATGGAAAACAGAGAGGTGATTGGTGACAGCCAACATGGCTTCACTAAGGGCAAATTGTGCCTGACAAATTTGGTGGCCTTCTATGACGGGGTTACAGCATTGGTGGATAAGGGAAGAGCAACTGACATCATCTACCTGGACTTGCGCAAAGCATTTGATACTGTCCCGCACAACATCCTTGTCTCTAAAATGGAGAGACATGGATTTGACAGGTGGACCACTCAGTGGATAAGGAATTGGCTGGATGGTCGCACTCAAAGTGTTGTGGTCAATGGCTCGATGTCTGGGTGGAGACCAGTGACGAGTGGCATTCCTCAGGGGTCGATATTGGGACCGGTGCTGTTTAGCATCTTTGTCGGCGACACGGACAGTGGGATTGAGTGCACACTCAGCAAGTTTGCCGACGACACCAAGCTGAGTGATGCAGTCGACACACTGGAGAGAAGGGATGGCGTCCAGAGGGACCTTGACAGGCTTGAGGAGTGGGCCTGCGTGAACCTCATGAATTCAACAAGGCCAAGTACAAGGTCCTGCACACGGGTCAGGGCAATCCCAAACATGGATACAATCTGGGCGATGAGTGCATTGAGAGCAGCCCTGTGGAGAAGGACTTGGGGGTATTGGTGGATGAGAAGCTCAACATGACCCGGCAATGTGCGTTTGCAGCCCAGAAAGCCAATTGTACCCTGGGCTGCATCAAAAGAAGCATGACCAGCAGGTCAAGGGAGGTGATTGTTCCCCTCTATTCCACTCTTGTGAGACCCCACCTGGAGTACTGTGTTCAGCTCTGGGGCCCCCAACATAAGAAGGACATGGACCTGTTGGAGCGAGTCCAGAGGAGGGCCACGAAGATGATTAGAGGGCTGGAGCATCTCTCCTATGAGGACAGGCTGAAGAGAGTTGGGGTTGTTTAGCCTGGAGAAGAGAAGGCTCCAGGGAGACCTTATAGCAGCCTTCCAGTAACTAAAGGGGGCTGTCCTGGTTTCGGCTGGGACAGAGTTAACTCTCTTCTTAGTAGCTGGTACAGTGCTGGGTTTTGGATTTAGTGTGAGAATGATGTTGATAACACTCCGATGTTTTAGTTGTTGCTAAGTAGCGCTTATCTTAAGCCAAGGACTTTTCAGCTTCCCATGCTCTGCCAGCAAGCAGGTGTGCAAGAAGCTGGGAGGGAGCAGAGCCGGGGCAGCTGACCTGAACTAGCCAAAGGGGTATTCCATACCATGGAACATCATTCCCAGTATATAAACGGGGGGGAGTTGGCTGGGAGGTGCGGATCACAGCTTGGGAACTAACTGGGCATCAGTCAGCAGGTGGTGAGCAATTGCATTGTGCATCACTGGTTTTTTTCTTCCCCCCCCTTTCTTTTTTTGTTGTATTCCTTTTCATTACTATTATTATTATATTTCATTATTACTATTGTTAGTATTATATTTTACTTTAGTTATTAAACTGTTCTTATCTCAACCCATGAGTTTTACTTTTTTTTTTCCTTTGCTTTCCTCCTCCTCACCCCACTGGGAGGGGGAGGGGGAAACGGCTGCGTGGTGCTGAGTTGCTGACTGGGGTTAAACCATGACAGCCCTTTTTGGTGCCCAACGTGGGGCACGAAGGGTTGAGATAATGACGGATCTGATCAGAGTGTGTTAAAACAAACTTGTTATAAGTATTCATTGTATTGGTTTGATAGTTACTGGTTACAATGTGGGTTCGTTTGCTCTCAAGGTTGGTGTTGTGGTTCTTGAAGTTGCATTATGTAATGCCCTACTTGCAGTATATGCTCCCTGTTGTGCTGTTTATCATCTGTGGGAACCAGGCTAGAGTTATCATGTTGTTGTTGTTGTTTGTAACACTGGCTTATGATATGATAGAAGTGCAGGCCGTGAAACTAATCGGGTGTTTGTACTCGGCATTGTTGTCACCTCTGTACTTCGGGAGCTGCCTATGGGAGACTATTAATAATTGTACCTTTTACCTTTTCTCCTCTGGGAGCCAATCTATGGAGGAGACATCTCCGTACTTCGGGTGCTATCTCCTAGAGAATATTAATAATTGCACTTTCTACCTTTTCTCCTCGGGGAGCCAACCTATTGGGGAGACATCTTCCCACATCTTCCCTTTCTCTGCCAGGTTAATTGCAATAGCATTGAAGGAGTTTGTAAATTTTGAATATCCTTGGGATGTTGAACTCAGCATGGTCCTATTGCTAGGAACCAGCCTGTTCCTGAATGTGATTCAGATCTTGTCTAGGGTTAAACAACTATTTAAAAATACCACCCAGAGACCAACTCCCACGACTGCAGCTACTCCAACCCTGGTGACAGGCACTGTAGCTACTCAGACTCCGTCGACAGGCACTGTGGCTACTCAAACCCCAGCGACAAGCAGCGCGGCTACTCAAACCCTGGCAACAGGCGCTGCAGCTACTCTAATTCCCGCAACAAGCACTGCGGCTACTCAAACCACGACAACAGGTGCTGCGGCTACTCCAGTCCCCACAACTGTGGCTACTCAAACCCCAGCAATAAGCACTGTAGCTACTCAGACTCCGGCGACAGGCACCGTGGCTACTCAAACCTTGGTGACGGATGATGCAGCTGAACCAGAGAACCAACCGGTGCCAATATCAATCGCCCCTATACAGAAGAAGAAATATACAAAAAAATCAGTTCGCTTAGCGAAGGATGAAGGTGAAGCAGGGTCATCACGAGAACAGGAGGAAGAGGCAGAACCAGAGATAATCACCCGATCCCTATCCCCGAGTGAGCTGCGAGATATGCAAAAAGACTTCAGCCGTCATCCAGGCGAGCACATTATCACCTGGCTGCTCCGATGCTGGGATAATGGGGCAAGTAGCTTGGAATTAGAGGGTAAGGAAGCCAAGCAGCTGGGATCCCTTTCTAGGGAAGGGGGCATTGAGAAGGCAATTGGAAAAAAGAGACAAGCCCTCAGCCTCTGGAGGCGACTTCTGTCAGGTGTGAGGGAAAGGTACCCCTTCAAGGAAGATGTTATATGTCACCCAGGCAAGTGGACCACCATGGAGAAAGGTATCCAGTACCTGAGGGAATTAGCCATGCGGGAGATGGTTTATTATGACCCAGACGATGGGCAGTTACCCACAGATCCAGATGAAGTCCAATGTGCACGACCCATGTGGTGGAAGTTTGTACGAAGCGCACCGTCGTCGTATGCCAATGCATTGGCAGTAATGGACTGGAAAGACGAGGAGGGACCAACAGTAGATGAATTGGCTCGCCGACTTTGGCAATACGAAGAAAGTCTCACTTCCTCCCTCATCGCGGCTGTGGAGAAACTGCCAGACACGCTAGCCGAGAAATGGTCCCAAGAGTTCCAGCGATTTGAGGATAAGTTTGGCCGCCCACCTGTACGGACCAATATCTCAGCTATTAGGAGAAGGTATTCTTCTGGGCAAGAGAGAAGAGAGAGAAGGTATATACCACGGGGTATTCCTGTGGTCTTACCTGCTTGACCACGGAGAGGATATGAGGAAGTGGGATGGAAAACCTACCTCGGTCCTAGATGCATGGGTATGTGAATTGCAAGGAGAAACAACCACAAATGAGGGTTCTTCCAGGAAAATTGCTGCTTCAGCCTCCAGTGAGCACTGCGAGCGGTGTGGCAGACAGAGTGGAAGGGCTGATCTTACTCCTGATTCTATGAGAAGGAATTCTAATCCATTTTTACAGAAAGTGAGTGGAGAATCCTATGACCAGTACTAGAGGGGCCCTGCCTCCAGCCAGGCGGAGGAGAGGGACAACCTGGTTTATTGGACTGTGTGGATTCGATGGCCTGGCACATCAGATGCACAGGAGTATAAAGCCCTAGTAGACACCGGTGCACAGTGTACTCTAATGCCATCAAGCTATAAAGGGGTAGAACCCATCTGTATTCCTGGGGTGACAGGGGGATCCCAACAGCTAACTGTATTGGAGGCTGAAGTGAGCCTAACTGGGAATGAGTGGCAGAAACACCCCATTGTGACTGGCCCAGAGGCCCCATGCATCCTTGGCATAGACTATCTCAGGAGGGGGTATTTCAAGGACCCAAAGGGGTACTGGTGGGCCTTTGGTATAGCTGCCTTGGAGACAGAGGGAATTGAACAGTTGTCCACCTTGCCCGGTCTCTCTGAGGACCCTTCGGTTGTGGGGTTGCTGAGGGTCGAAGAACAACAGGTGCCAATCGCTACCACAAGGGTGCACTGGCGGCAATATCGCACCAACCGAGACTCCCTGATTCCCATCCATAAGCTGATTCATCGACTGGAGAGCCAAGGAGTGATCAGCAGGACTCGCTCACCCTTTAACAGCCCCATATGGCCAGTGCGAAAGTCTAATGGAGAATGGAGACTAACAGTAGGCTATCATGACCTGAATGAAGTCACGCCACCGCTGAGTGCTGCTGTGCCAGACATGCTAGAACTTCAATATGAACTGGAGTCAAAAGCAGCCAAGTGGTACGCCACAAGTGATATCGCTAATGCATTTTTCTCAATCCCTTTGGCAGCCGAGTGCCGGCCACAGTTTGCTTTCACTTGGAGGGGCGTCCAGTACACCTGGAATCGACTGTTCCAGGGGTGGAAACACAGCCCCACCATTTGCCATGGACTGATCCAGACTGCACTGGAAAAAGGTGGAGCTCCAGAACACCTGCAATACATGGATGACATCATCGTATGGGGCAACACAGCAGAAGAAGTTTTTGAGAAAGGGGAGAAAATAATCCAAATCCTTCTGAAAGCCGGTTTTGCCATAAAACAGAGTAAGGTGAAGGGACCCACACAGGAGATTCAGTTTTTAGGAATAAAATGGCAAGACGGACGTCGTCACATCCCAATGGATGTGATCAACAAAATAGCAGCTATGTCTCCACCAACTAGTAAACAGGAAACACAAGCTAGCTATCTTAGGGGTTGTGGGTTTTTGGAGAATGCATATTCCAAATTATAGTCTGATTGTAAGCCCTCTCTATCAAGTGACCTGGAAGAGGAATGATTTTAAATGGGGCCCTGAGCAACAACAAGCCTTTGAACAGATTAAAGGGGAGATAGTTCATGCAGTAGCCCTTGGGCCAGTCCGGGCAGGACCAGATGTGAAAAATGTGCTCTACACCGCAGCCGGGGAGAATGGCCCTACCTGGAGTCTCTGGCAGAAAGCACCTGGGGAGACCCGAGGTTGACCTCTAGGGTTTTGAAGTCGGGGATACAGAGGATCTGAGGCCCGCTATACTCCAACTGAAAAGGAGATATTAGCAGCATATGAAGGAGTTCAAGCTGCTTCAGAAGTGGTTGGTACTGAAACACAGCTCCTCTTAGCACCCCGACTGCCGGTGCTGGGCTGGATGTTCAAAGGGAGGGTCCCTTCTACACATCATGCAACTGATGCCACATGGAGTAAGTGGGTTGCACTGATCACACAATGGAGTCGAATAGGAAACCCCAGTCACCCAGGAATTCTGGAAGTGATCACGGACTGGCCAGAAGGCAAAGATTTTGGAATATCGCCAGAGGAGGAGGTGACTCGTGCTGAAGAGGCCCCACTGTATAATAAACTGCCAGAAAATGAGAGGCAATATGCCCTGTTCACTGATGGGTCCTGTCGCATTGTAGGAAAGCATCGGAGGTGGAAGGCGGCTGTATGGAGTCCTATACGACAAGTTGCAGAAACTGCAGAAGGAGAAGGTGAATCGAGTCAGTTTGCAGAGGTGAAAGCCATCCAGCTGGCTTTAGACATTGCTGAACGAGAAAAATGGCCAATACTTTATCTCTATATTGGAACGTCATGCCCAGTATATAAACAGGGGGGAGTGGGCCGGGAGGGGCAGATCGTGGCTCGGGCATCGGTCAGCGGGTGGTGAGCAATTGCATTGTGCATCACTTGTCTTTCCTTGGGTGTTATTTTTCTTTTTTTGTTGTATTCCTTTTCATTACAACTATTATTCTTAGTTAGTAGTGTATTTTATTTTTACTTTAGTTATTAAACTGTTCTTATCTCAGCCCACAAGTTTTACTTTTTTTTCTTTCCTCCTCCCCACCCCACTGGGAGCGGGGAGGGGGAAGCAGCTGCATGGTGCTTAGTTGCTGGCTGGGGTTAATCCACAACAGGGGCCTACAAGAAAGCCGGAGAGGGACTTTTTACAAGGGCATGTAGTGATAGGACAAGGGGTAATGGCTTTAAACTGAAAGAGGGTAGATTTAGATTAGATGTAAGGAAGAAGTTCTTCACTGTGAGGGTGGTGAGGCACTGGAACAGGTTGCCCAGAGAGGTGGTGGATGCCCCCTCCCTGGAAGTGTTCAAGGCCAGGTTGGATGGGGCTCTGAGCAACCTGGTCTAGTGGAAGGTGTCCCTGCCCATGGCAGGGGGGTTGGAACCAGATGATCTTTAAGGTCCCTTCCAACCCAAACCATTCTGTGATCGCTAGAGAATGAGTTGGAAGTTAGTAAACAAAAAAAGAAGATGGCATGAAAGAAAGTATTTAGCAGAACACGATCAGTGATCGCCTCTTACCTTGCCTATATTGCGCACAAACATTAGCAAGGTCTACTTGATTGCTGATCTTTTGGTACTCTTTTAGTGAATCTCTTAGCATCTTCTCTTTTTCCAGTTTGCTTTGAGCCTGTCGAGACCGCTGAAGCAGTTCATTTGCCTACAGACAAATGATGGGAAAATGGAAATTATTCACATGAACACATCATGAACAGATCATAGATACTGTTGTGAGTTAATGAGTTGTTATGCCAAACTTCAAAGCTGAAACAGTAGAAACATCATCATCATCTCAAAAACACCCTCTCATCACTTGATAACAGTAATTTCCAGGAGAAAGACTGTACAACTGCAGTAAAGAGAAGGGCTGAAGACTTGAACAACCAATTGGTTCCCCATTCTCCCCATAGCAGTTACTTTTGCCAAATTTATTTGAAGAGCTTCAAAGAGAGAATTTTTTGAACATAATTATCTTCCTACAAATTCCATGGCAACAGGCAGAAAACAAGATACTATGGTGAGGAAAGACTAGAGTAAGAACACATTTTATCGACATCAAGAAGAAAGACTGTTTTATTAGACATCACATTGGAGGTAGAGCCCCTATGAACACTACAATTAACTGCAAATGCTTCAAACCAGAGCTCGCATAATTTTCAGCATTAATCAACTACAAGACACAAATATGCAGATGACCTGCCTTCATTAGTTCTTGTGCTCCTGAAACTACTTCAGCATAATGATTTACAAGCTGCCCAAGTTATCTCATTTGAACATGTTGTAAAGTTGTGTTTTGGTGCTGTAAAAATCTGGAAGTGTCCTTACCTTGGAACACACAGCATCATCAGTGCTATAAAGAAGAGGACAGATATCTTGCAAATGGGCACTGATGCCATCCACAGCAGCGTTATCTCTGATATAACAGTTTATGAGAGAAGCAATGAGTGCTCCAGTCAACTCTCTGTCTCTAATTACCAAGTCTTTGAAAGCAGTAATCTTTAGATGCTCTTGAAGTTCCTGAAGATAGACAGAATTTCATTAGTTTACCAAAGTTTATACTTTATTCTGCTTAGAAATATCAAAATGTTACAGCAGCAAAATTAACTGTTTCCAGTAAATAAAAATACAAAACTCCAATGACTGAAGTGCATAGCATAGAAATACATTATTTTAAATACACGTTATATAGCAAAATGGAAAATACTAGAGAAGAAAGCCCCGTCAATGAAGACACTAGACCCTTGGATGCCAAAGGACAGTGAGAACTGTATACGACTTCTCCTGCTATCTTCACTATGTGTCGCTTTTGTTTCAGTTCTCTGTGAGTAAGAATGGAATTAGCAGTTCCCCCCTACTTCACAGGGCACTGTCAGAATGCACACACTATAAAATGAGTATGTCACAGTTTTTAATAATGGGAAACATCTGAGTACCGTCATAGATGAAAACAATGACAGATGCAGAAAAAGGGGGAAATTTAAAAAGTTTGAGGTCTGTACTCTTTCTGCTTTTTTAATATTAAGTTACACTGAAGGTTATTAATTTTTTTAATTATTAGGAACATTTGCTCACATAGAGTTGCCAATAGTGTCTATGTAGTGTTTATGGATGACCACTAACAGCATGAAAATACTGTTACAAAAAACTCTAAAACTACCGAAGACAGAGGAAAAGGTTCTATTTGTTAAACGATTAGTTAACGCCTTGTCCAACACAAGAGAAAAGCTGCCTGTGTTAGAAATCGTGCTAACTCCCCAAAGCAATGGTGTGAAGAGCTCCAACTTTTGTGCATTTGTAAAGTTTAAAAATTGTTCTTTTTAATGACAAAGAATACAACTTCTCAAATAATCTATTCTCCTATCAAGTGCTAGGACAAAATGCCTAATATTCAAATTAATAGCTTCTCCAAGGGCTGGATGCAAATTCAAAATTAGCAAAGGGTACACAGCAGTAGCACCCATAGTAAGTTTTGTTCCTTACAAACAAGGAGAGGTTGAAAGAACTGGGATTGTTTAGCCTGGAGAAGAGAAGGCTCGGGGGCCGTTGTGTGTGGGATCTTACTAATATTCATGGGGGGGTATAAAGAAGACAGAGCCAGACTTTTCTCAGTGGTGCCCAGTGCCAGGACACGACGCAATGGCCAAAAGCTGAAACACGGGAAATTACATTTGAATGTAAGAAAAATCCTTTTTACTATAAAGGTGGTTGAACACTGGAACAGGTTGCCCAGAGAAGTTGTGGATTCTCCATCCCTGGAGATATTAAAAACCTTACTGGACATGGTCCTGGGCAACCTGCTCTAGCTGACCCTGCTTTGAGCAGGGAGGACGGATAATCTCCAGAGGTCTCTTCCAACTTCAGCTGTTCTGTGATTCTGCAATACATTCTAGACCCTTGCTTATGCAAAAGTGCAAGGGTTTGAAGTCTCTACAACCCTATTGCTCTCCACTGTTAAACCTTTACCAGCAGTAAGGCAAAGAGTGAATTCCTCTAGGCTGGACAACATTGGTCCATTCTTTTTAGAACACATTTTGCAGAATGTGGTTAAGGTGAAAACATAGTTGTTTATAAAACCAGACTCATTATTAACTGTCAGTAAAAGTAAAATTGTACTATTGTTAGTGACACTTCCAATTTGCTAAAATTGGGAGATGAGATCAATACTACATGTTAGTCTCTTAAACACTTGCAACCTGAATTTAAAAAAAAAAAAAAAATCTATATGTGGTTTAAAATTCATAATATGCTTCTCAATGAATTAAAAACCCCTTTGGGAATATCTAAGTAGCAAAAGAAATTCAGACGTTAAATATGAACAAATTAGAATTATATGATTCAGATCGTACCTTCTGAAGCTCACCTACAACAACATTGAATTGGTGCTCACACAGCAATTTCCATAAAGCCAATGCCTGGCAGGTTTTGCGAACAAGCTGCTGGATGCCTTGAAGTGAGGTCTTCTCAGTTAGCTGTGCCTCAGCTGAAAAAGCAAAGAGACTGTCAAGTAAATATGTTCTACATGGTTCAAATTAGTATGTCAATTTTTAAGGTTTTACAATAACAAGTTCCTTAAATTTCTAATTTTTTTTCTTCTCCATTCTTCATTAATGCTGTCTAGCTCTCTTTGGAGGAAAGTGCCATGTTAACATTTCCCCCAAACAAATACCGTCTGTTCACATTTATTTCAAACTATGCAACACAGGAGGAGTCCTTTCTGAAAAAGGAGTATGGCTTCATGTGAGTGCACAGAATTTACATAATCAGTCTTAAATTTTAACTTGATTTTTTCCCCCAGAAATAGTTATTATAAATATATTTATCATTTATATTAAATAAACAAAAATAAACACATACATATTCCCTTCTTGTTTGATTATCTGTATTTGCTTTTAGAAAGAACAATTATAATTACATCTTTGGTCAACACTGTCTACAATGTCTTTAAAGCTCAGGCTTCAAAGGAACAACAACTACACTGAAAACTAGCAACATTTAAATCTGGTAAGATGTATTATATTCACCGAAAGAATATAATGGACATGCTTATTACCTGGGTGGAACATAATCGCAACAATTTATGTCTTTACTTTTGAGTGCTTACATTTCAGAAATAAGGCAGCAATAACTATATTGTGTCATTTAGCAATCCAAAAGGATTTATTGGCTTTGGAATGCATGAAAATGAAAAATAAAATGATTAAATGTCTACCAAATTCTACATAATGACTTTTTTTTTTCCTTTCTTTCTTAAATTTACATTCACACTATTGGAAGTGAGCAGTACAGAAAAAGAAGAAATGAAAAAACAGGATTATACCCACACAGACCAAAATCATCTTTAATTCTGTATACACATCAGCAACACTTCCCAACTTGCCTGCAAGTGCTGGGCAAAAGCTACACTAAAGGAGAACATGAGCTGTGTGACAGGACTCTGATTTCTAAACAAAGTTTTGTAGACATTTCAGTGATTGGAACTTTGGCAACTTGCATTACAGTATTTGGACAACATACTAACTTGTCTCACAAATGAATTGCTTAACAATTGCTATCCTGAAAATATAAATGGGTATGCAGCTACTAAGTATTGTAACGAAGAGATGAAACAATCTTCTGAAATATGAAGAACATTAGGAACAAAAAAAGAACTCTAGTTTTGTATTTCAAAATTATTTGGATGTGGAAAATAGGATAAAGAGGACACGTATCTACACAGAATTGTAACTTAATTCTTTGTATGAGAGAGAAGTTTAAAAGTGTTTTAAAGTTCAAGCACTTATATTTTAGCTTAATAAATTGAGAGATATAACTTGTGTTTTGCAGTGGCTCAAGACCACTAAATGTTATTGTGCTGAAATCCAGATTCTCTTCACAGAGATGTATTCTCCTTTGTGGACTGCTTTAATTAGTTGCAATATTAAAGCTTACAGTATCAAACTGAAAGGTAACATCTGCAGTGTGTAACAAACAAAGTCTCTTGCCACAGTCAACCTAAAGACTGGAATGTTCCTCTATTTAGATTTGATTTTTCATTCTGGGTATATACTTCATCTCTAGTACAGTCATATGTAAATGAATTCTTCACATCAACGTCACTGCAGAAGCACTACTCCTGATGGAATGTTATGATATGGTATGAAAGCAAAAGCAAGGTGCTAGCAAAGTTAGTTTCCAGACTACAGTGCTCTTTCTGAAGAACTTATTACTGGGTATGGCATATTGATAAATGTCAAATTTGTATGGAAAAAAAAGGCATTTTTATTCAGGGTTTTTAACAGGAAAAGTGAGAAATTCAACATCCAGATGCACCATTCCCTGATACTTCCTGTTCAAAAGTAATTGCATACCATATTTCCTTTGGAGTTCTTGTTGGACTTGTTGAGAACTTCCACCATCAGGTCGCATGAAACCCAGGAGTCTCTGTTGCAGATTAGCTGGTGTGCTGAAACTGCAATTCCAAAATAAAGAGAGATGCTAATAGGATTACAAATACTGAATCTTTTAAAGATTAAATTTAACAACTCATTTTTGGCATCTGAATAGTTGAAGCTGGAGACCATACATACGCTTCAACTCAATGAACACAGATATGCACCAGATGATAGTTTTTCAAGAGCTGGACATTAAACATCACTAGTAAATTTAACACAATAAATAATACCTTGGGTTTCCAAGGACTCCTACTGTAGCAAACTGTGAATTTCTATCCAGAAATTCTTGTAAACCTTTTAGTTCTTGTAGTACACATTCCAGCACATGGGATGGAACACTGCTTTCGACCTGCAACAGAAAACAACTTCTTTACAGAAAGCTTAGAGTTTCCAAACATTTTACCAAAAGTTTACAATTTTAAGCTAAAGCCACTAAAAAGACAAATGCAAAGAGGGTACAACAAATAAATAGCATAATAGTAGTGCTATCACTAGAACGCAACATCGATTATACCACACTCATTGAGGGGGCACATATGTGAAGAGGCAGTAATCCTCTGAAGATATACAGTATTAAAGAAGCTTTGTTTGCCCCTCTGATAACCAAATCAGCTGTGTTTTACTATTTCCAACTCCGAACTAAAACAATGATTGAGCATTGCTAAGACACAGAGTATAACTGCCAAGGTCTTCCAGAGTCTCCCAGTTACCTTATAACTGGAGGAGGAAAGCTTATGTAGCAGTTAATTTGCATTGCTGAAATTACTCAGTTCAGGATTCTATTAACATCCAAAGTCAGAAAAGATTTTGTTATTTTGATCATGGACAAAAAGTGAAACACAAAGATGTTAGTCAGGAAGATGCTGGAAAACTATATGATGTCCTTACGTAACTGCAATGTTTATCCTAACCCACTAAAGCATTTTATTTTTAGGCTTTGTCTGAAGGGGGTATGCAGAAATGAAGGAAGTGCAATCACTGAACATGGAAAAAACTGGCCATTGCCAATTAACAACAGATATCAAATTACAGTTAGGTTTCTTAAAAAGATTTTAACATCTACAATTACTCCTCAGTTAAGAGCACAGCACTTAAATACAATCAAGAAAACATTCAAATGACAATTATGGTTTTTTTTCCTTATCAGTTTATAATTGGGAACAGAAGTTATAACAGGGCTTAAGAGATATACTATAAGGAACTTTTAAAAATACAAAGTAATCTTTTACATACTGCAACAACTTCTCGATTGCCACTTTTGAAAACTCTCTCCACAACTATACTGCCATCCCAAATATTTCTGCAACACAAAACAGTACTGTGTTAAAAGCCAAAGAATTTAAGCAAGTATTTTTGGAAGTCTTTTATTTATAATTTAAGAAAAAAATTGGTAATTGTCATGGTTTAACCCCAGCCAGCAACTAAGCACCATGCAGCCACTCCCTCACTCCCCCCCCACTCCCAGTGGGATGGGGAGGAGAACCGGGAAAGAAGGTAAAACTTGTGGGTTGAGATAAGAGCAGTTTAATAACTAAAGTAAAATATAATACTAACAATAGTAATAATCAAATATAATAATAATTGTAATGAAAAGGAATATAACACAAAAAAAAAAAAAAGGAAGAGAGGGAAAAAAAACCACCCAAAAAAACCCCAGTGATGCACAACGCAATTGCTCACCACCCGCTGACAGATGCCCCAGCAGGGATCCGCCCCTCCCGGCCAACTCCCCCCAGTTTATATACTGGGCATGATGTTCCATGGTATGGAATATCCCTTTGGCTAGTTCAGGTCAGCTGCCCCGGCTCTGCTCCCTCCCAGCTTCTTGCACACCTGCTTGCTGGCAGAGCATGGGAAACTGAAAAGTCCTTGGCTTAAGATAAGCGCTACTTAGCAACAACTAAAACATCAGAGTGTTATCAACAGTATTCTCACACTAAATCCAAAACCCAGCACTGTACCAGCTACTAAGAAGAAAATTAACTCTATCCCAGCCGAAACCAGGACAGTAATGTTTTTGACTTAATGGTCTAACATAAGAATTTAATTTGGATGAAAATTAAACATTCAAAAAAAAGTTAGCATTAAACATTTCTGAATGGTATAGATATAGATCATTAACAAAATTTCAAATTTTAAAATTTTAATCAAGTGGAGTTTGATGCTCTCAAATATTTTATATATGGGCCAATATTATTCTCTGGAAACATAATGTAGGCAAACAAGTGTCATAACAAATATTTCTTTCCCAACCAGCATAGAGAGATGACCAGCGTATGAAGAGCTCTGTTCTTGCTTGGGATGTTTAGTAACACAGGACACAACATCCAAGTAACAGAATCCTCTTTAGTCTTGCTTCGTTGCTTCAATTTGAGCATGCTGTTTAAAGCTTCTTAATAGAAAAGACTTCAAGCCAGGATTTTGATCCTGTAAGTCCTTCTGCATTTCTGTTTCATCCTTTAATAGGAGTTGGAAACATACAGCTCATAGGATTGAAAAATAAACCAGCAGTTTTTAGAGTTGTGCATAAACACTTGATTGCAGGATTAATGTTTAAGCAACTTTCCTGTCCTAGCCATTCACTGAATGTATTATTAATAGAGCTATAAAGAGAACCTATTATATTCAACAAGTACTTCATAAGCACAACATAAAAGAAGTGTACTTTACTAATTTCAAATTTAAATGCTATTAAGATAGAATTCACCACCTACAAGCATTAGGGGACAGAAAACTATGAAACAAATTGAGTGACAGAATCTTTTTTTACACAAACATCTCACCCTATAATCCGAGCAAAGTATATGCAGATGCCATTGTGTCTTCCAGAAAATACTATATCAGGACCCATCATACTGGTAATGGACGTACCAGGGTGAGACATGGAATTCCCAGAAGGAAACATGGGGGTTGACATACTAGGAGGTTGTAAACCTAAAGTAAAGGTAGGCAAATATTACTCCAATTATTTTTGATGCAAATAAAAAAAACTAGTTGAAAAAAAATTCTCCATTTCTCCAGCAAAGGAAAAGAAGTCCTTACCTTGCCCAGGTGTTGTCAAAAAGCTAGGATTAGGATATGGACTATCAACAGTCAAGGGGGAACCTAAAAAGGAAAAGAAATAAAAGTAAGTTTGTTAAAAAAAAAATTAAATAAAAAAACCCCCAGAAAACAAACTCTAAAAACCCTGTGCAAAAGCAGCAAAGTTGTCAAATCACATACTTTAAAGTTAGAAAACGTAGAATTTAGTGGCTATACAGGACCCTTCCACAAATCCATTCCAACAGCTTTTAGTTATAGTTAAAGACCAAATTGCACTCATTTCTGATGGACCCAACATTCCATAAGTGACCCAGATGGATATGATTCTTTCAATGGCAGTTATTAAGCTTTTTTTCAGCATTCATGTGTTATTTATTGCACACCATCTGTTCCCTGCATTGAATATAATACTGTCCACATACTTTTTCTTGTTCTTCATCTTCTGACTGCTCCCATACCTGATATGGGCACCTACTCTCGAAGCACTCACTTTCAGTCATTTAGATCTTTTCAAAGAATACCAATTTTACCTTCAAAGCACTCAACTGAAAGAAACTAGTATTATTACTCTTATTTTTTTACATAGGGCAGTTGGACAAACACTATAGCAACACTGTTAACTTGGGACATTCAGTTTGAGACATCCCAAGTCTGCTTTTTTGCCCAAATGAGTCTAAAGCAGAACTGTCAATGGCCTCAGATTCAGCTGTGAATATTCAGCTGTCCAAAACCATGAAATGCTTGCTACTCACTGGCAGGAACAGGAGAACCGAAAATAGGTCCAATGTTGCTTGGAGGAGGCAGAGCTGATGGAAATCTCATTTGTGCTTCTCCACCATACCTAAAGTTTACATGCAAAGACAAAAATTCCTCACACTTCATACACAGTCCGTTTAATTTTCATGTCTTTGAGAATTAACAGCAATTTTGGGGTTCTTTTAAAATGGGGAATAATAAAAAAAAAAAAACCCAAAAAACCCCAAACAAACCAGCATAACTTTTCAGAAATATTTGTGAATGTATGATACTTTTGGCACAAGAAAATAAAAATAACATAATACATGTTATATGAAAAGCATTAATATATGCAATTGCAAAGATAAGTTAGATGAACAACTAAGTAATTTTTTTGTGGATGTTTTAAGTTCTGTGGTGATATGATATGATATGATCAGGCTTTAAAGAGAAATTTACCAATTCTCAAAATCAGGCTTATGCTTTAGTATCTTTAACCCTTCACTGAAAGGGTTATCAAGCACTGGAACAGGCTGCCCAGGGAGGTGGTTGAGTCACCATCCCTGGAGGTATTTAAAAGACGTGTAGACATGGCGCTTCGGGACATGGTTTAGTGGTGGACTTGGCAGCGTTAGGTTTATGGTTGGACTCAATGATCTTAAGGATCTTTTCCAACCTAAATGATTCTATGACTAAAGAGCCTATACGATTATTTAGTGGCTGTAGTGATCCTGAGCATAATATTCAGAACAACCTACAGAATTGAAACTTACCTGAAGAATGCTCAAGTAGCCCAGGCAGACACTTCTCTGTCACATGCAGCATTAGAACAGGCCAAGATAAGGCAAGTGGCACAGGCCTGATCCTCCTAGAGCATATTATACTATTAGTGTGGCAGCTTATATCAAGTTGGTAAGAAATATACAGAAGTTATATCGGTCAATAACTAAACAGTAAATACTTTTTGCATAATTTTATTTAAAAGGCAAGGAAATCAGCTCTTCCCAATTATAGACAGGAAGTGAATCATAGTGAGGCATCCCACTGTAGCAGGTAAGCTTTTGTTATAAGCAGTTTTTGCAAACTCAGTATGGTTACTAGTAGGAAACAATCTCCATGTCTATCACTGTGCTGGTTTTGGCTGGGATAGAGTTAATTTTCTTCATAGTAGCTAGTATGGGGCTATGTTTTGGATTCGTGCTGAAAACAGTGTTGATAATACAGGGATGTTTTCATTATTGCCGAGCAGTGCTTACACAGAGTCAAGGCCTTTTCTGCTTCTCACCCCACCCCACCAGCGAGGAGGCTGGGGGTGCACAAGAAGTTGGGAGGGGACACAGCCAGGACAGCTGACCCCAACTGACCAAAGGGATATTCCATACCATATGACGTCATGCTCAGCATATAAAGCTGGGGGAAGAAGGAGGAGGAAGGGGGGGACGTTCGGAGTGATGGCATTTGTCTTCCCAAGTAACCGTTACACGTGATGGAGCCCTGCTTTCCTGGAGATGGCTGAACACCTGCCTGCCAATGGGAAGTGGTGAATGAATTCCTTGTTTTGCTTTGCTTGCGCACGCGGCTTTTGCTTTACCTATTAAACTGTCTTTATCTCAACCCATGAGTTTTCTCACTTTTACCCTTCTGATTCTCCCCCCATCCCACTGGGTGGGGGGAGTGAACAAGCAGCTGTATGGGGCTTAGTTGCCGGCTGGAGTTAAACCATGACAATCACCTAATTATGACTAAGATTCATGAAATTTCTACAGAAATGTAAATTAAGAATGTGTTTGAAGAAAAAAAAAATCTATACAAGTAATAATGGTTTGCATATTCTAATGGCATGTTAAAATATCACTTAGCATGTCCTATCAAAGCACAAGAGAATAGATTACAGTGAACATTCACTACGGATACTAATCAGTACTAGTCAAATTAAAACTGTAATCCAAAATAGCTTCCTTCTTGCTTGTCTGTTATTTACCTTAAACAAAAAAAATAGACCAGTTTACACATTTGTACTGGCCTTCAAAATGTAAAAACCTCTTGTAGTGGTAGGAATTTAACTTTTTTAGAAACTCTTCCTCCCCTGGTCTTAGATTAACTCCTTTCCTAAACTAAGAACTGCATTATACTTTGGCGAACGAGAAATATAAGAATTTCAGGGAAAGTGAGTTACACTTCCATTTTTAGATATCATAAAATGAGAAATTATTTCTCATTATACAATCTTGTTTTACGTAGACAACACAGGAGGAAAAGCTAATACTTAAATCGATAAATGAAATGTTAACTAGAAGTTTGTAGCAACAACAACAACAAAAAAAGGGACACATGCTAAAGAAAGCTATTAGATTTACATAAATATTATAAATCTTGCATTTTTCATAAAGGTCAAAAGTTCTTACCTGATGCAACCTGAAAAATCTTTCAATCTCTTCTCCATCTCCACCTATATTGCTAACAAGAAGATGCCGCAGCTGATCGACAGGTCTGAGTTTATGAAACATAAAGCTCCCCTAAAAGTAACCCAAAATAATACAAAGTTAGAATAAAGCTGTCTTTACACTGGCCATACCAACACTCCCTCCCCACAATGCTTATCTTTAGCATTCTGAATTTTCCTTCGTTGCACTATTGGATCAAAGTGTAACGTGAATGGTGCCTAAAGCCTAGTTCCCGTTCACATGCAGAAAATTCTCTAGTGAGACTAGGAAAGACAGGAAAAATACCACAATGGCTATAAACTCTCCAGAAATTGAGTTAATTAGCCTAACATGAAGCATACAATACAAACATAAAGCCTTTCTTTTTCTTTATATACTTGCTATATGTATCTTGCAAATCCTCAAAACTGCCTGGAAAAAAATGCTTGAAGAATTTAGGAGCAAGGGCATGGTAAGACTCCATTCAATCATCTTGCCTGCATCCACACTAACTACTGGAGAGGGTCTGATTAGTGCCTTTAACAAAACAGCTGCCATTAAACAAATGCAGGTTGAATCTAGAGGTTGTAAGACATTAATGATTAAACATTTTTTAAAATTGTCTATTGGTTAAGGTACTAAGTACCCTAAAATATTGTCAAATGTAATCAGAAAAGAGAAGTAGGAAAGTTAATTTATTTTTTCTTTTTGCAGGTTTTGTTTTGTTTTTTAAAACCCTTTCAAAAAACCCTTTTGGGACTTCTATGACAAAGAAGAAATTATTTGTTCAAATCTCAATTGCCAACAATATTTACTCAAACTATATTTTCTGGGCAGCCCGTGTCTGTTTCAACTTCACATAATCATGAGTATAACCAAGGTTAAAAGAACTTCTCAGATGATCCATATCTACGAGGGTCTCCTGATGCCAACAAAAACGATTAATACACTGTACAAGAGAAGCTGGCCCAATAGCTTTGAGTAAATTTAAAATAGGCACAGATGGTTTCAGCAATCTTCTCCCTTATTCCTTTTTATGTTCAGAATATAATCCTAAAAACATATTAAAAATGAATAAACATTTACAGGTTTAGATCAGTCTTCCAACTTTATACTTATTCTTCTGATTTCCTGTATTAAGAAAAGTAATACTCACCTGGGCTGAAAGCATAACAAACTTCTTAGGTGGCAACATGTGTTGCTGCACAACAACAGGGGAATCAGTTATTGGAATAATGTCTTTATTTAGCGGTGTTACAATCTTCTGAACTTTAAATTCATTGATAGCAGAAAGAGCCCAGGAACGTCCATCAACACAGGTGGTCATCTGAACAGATAGATATTATCCAAAGTTTGGCAACAGACATGGATTTTGTACATCCATGGTGATATTTTACTATTTACAATTTAAAATTACACAGAATAGAAACTACTCTTGACACAAGAAAACCCAAAGAAAATAAGCAAGTTCTTGTATTGTCTAACAGAAGATTACCACCAAATTTACAGCTATATATACTGCTTCTTTTGGGAGACAGGGAATATATTGCTTCTTTTGGGGGACAGGGACAGTGTTTTGTATTTAAATGTAAAACAGCTTGCAAAGTGGGATCTTTTAGTGCTGCTTCAATATAAACAGCAACAATCTGTTAACCATATGAGAAGTACCAAAGGTATCATCAATTTTATTTATTTATTATTAAAGAAACAAAAAATGCTGCAAGTGAATCATAAGGGTTTATAAGACTTTCACGGTTGGCAGCAGTACTTTAAATATAACTCAAGAAAAGATGTATGGTAGCAAAGACATTCCAGAAAACTATGTATGCTAACAAAGAAAAACTGCTGCTCAAGAACAGGTTGCAGTTTTGTTTGGGAAATCTAGCTGTCTGTTACTGTCAAATACCTTGGAAAAAAGAGAGGTCAGCACTTGGGATATTTATGTGTAAGTTTTTGCAGGGAAGGGAGATGGAATAATAAATCTCCTTTGTAAGTTATTAAGACAGCAGATAAATCAAAACCTGACTTTGAAACTTTTAACTTATCCAGTCTCTCCATTCACTCCAACTCTACCATTGCTCCTCCAATCATACTATTTTTGACATGTCATTCCTCTACTTCAGCAGAAGACTCCAGACTTCCTTCAGTGTTGGAACGCATGGAATGTTCTCCCTGAACTGACACATAAGGCAACTAACCCCCTCCAAACCCCTTCTATAAACCCACTTCTGTAACAACTGGGAAAAAGAAAATCAGGAGGAAAAAAAAAAAGAAGAAAAAAAAGTGAAACAATGAAGAGATTAATCATGTCTGAAATTTACTGAAGACGTAGCATATCTGTTTAAAAAAAGAAACCCAAAGTCTCTAGCACCTATATTTTAAACAATCTTCTTTGCCAAATTTTATCCTCATCAACGAACACCACTATCATAGAATGGTTTGGGTTGGAATGGACCTTTAAAGGTCATCTAGTCCAACTCCCCTGCAATGATCAGGGACATCTTCAACTAGATCAGGTTGCTAAGAGCCCCGTCCAACCTCACCTTGAATGCTTCCAGGGATGGGGCATCTACAACCTCTCTGGGCAACCTCTTCCAGTGTTTCACCACCCTCATCGCAAAAAATTTCTTCCTTATATCTAGTCTGAATCTGCCCTCTTTTAGTTTAAAACCATTACCCCTTGTCCTATCGGTACAGGCCCTGCTAAAAAGTCTGTCCCCATCTTTCTTAGAAGCCCCCTTTAAGTATTGAAAGGCCACAATAAGGTCTCCCCGGAGCCTTCTCTTCTCCAGGCTAAACCACCCCAACTCTCTCAGCCTTTCTTCATAGGAGAGGTGTTCCAGCCCTCTGATTATTTTTGTGGCCCTCCTCTGGACCCGCTCCAACAGGTCCATGTCTGTCTTGTCTTCTGGGACACCAGAGCTGGATGCAGTACTCCAGGTGGGGTCTCACCAGAGCAGAGTAGAGGGGCAGAATCACCTCCCTCGACCTGCTGGCCACGCTTCTTGTTATGCAGCTCAGGATACGGTTGGCTTTCTGGGCTGCAAGCGCACATTGCTGGCTCATGTCCAGCTTTTCACCCACCAGTATCCCCAAGTCCTTCTCTGCAGGGCTGCTCTCAATCCCTTCATCCCCCAGCCTGTACTGATATTGGGGGTTGCCCTGACCCAGGGGCAGGGCCTTGCACTTGGCCTTGTTGGACTTCATGAGGTTCACATGGGCCCACTTCTTGAGCTTGTCCAGGTCCCTCTGGATGGCATCCCTGTCCCTCAGGTGTGTCAACCACACCACTCAGCTTGGTGTCATCTGCAAATTTGCTGAGGGTACACTCGATCCCACTGTCTATGTTGTTGATGAAGATATTAAACAGTACTGGTCCCAATATGGACCCCTGAGGGACACCACTCGTCACCAATCTCCATCCAGTCATTGAGTCGTTGACCACTACTCTCTGGATGCGACCATCCAGCCAATTCCTTATCCACCGAACAGTCCACCCATCAAATCCATATCTCTCCAATTTAGAGAGAAGAATGTTGTGGGGGACCGTGTCAAAGGCCTTACAGAAGTCCAGATAGATGACATCTGTAGCTCTTCCCTTGTCCACTGATGTAGTCACTCCATTGTAGAAGGCCACTAGATTGGTCAGGCAAGACTTGCCCTTGGTGAAGCCATGCTGGCTGTCTCGAATCACCTCCCTGTCCTCCATGTGCCTTAGCATAGCTTCTAGGAGGATCTGTTCCATGATCTTCCCAGGCACGGAGGTGAGGCTGACAGGTCGGTAGTTCCCAGGGTCCTCCTTTCTACCCTTTTTAAAAATGGGTGCAATGTTTCCCTTCTTCCAATCACCAGGGACTTCACCTGACTGCCATGACTTTTCGAATATCATGGAGAGTGTCTTGGCAATTACATCAGCCAATTCCCTCAGGACTCTGGGATGCATCTCGTCAGGTCCCATAGACTTATGTATGTTCAGGTTCCTCAGGTGGTCTCGAACCTGATCTTCTCTTACAGTGGGAGGGACTTTGCTCCCCCAGTCCCTGCCTTGCGGTCCATCCACTCGAGAGGTGTGGGAAGAGAGGTTGCCAGTGAAGACTGAGGCAAAAAAGTTGTTGAGTACCTCAGCCTTCTCCTCGTCCATTGTTACCAGTTTGCCAGTCGTGTTCATCAGCGGGGGTACGCTTTCTTTGACCTTCCTTTTCTGACTGACATACCTATAGAAGCCCTTCTTATTATTCTTTGCATCCCTTGCCAAGTTCAGCTCCAGCTGCGCCTTGGCCTTCCTGACCCCATCCCTACACAACCAGGTGAGTTTAAAAATAAACAACAGTCAACACACTATGGACTGGGGACCATGTCTTCATGTGCTTGTGCACAATATGCAGCATGCTATAGACAACAATATTTTCAAATATGTTAATTAGAAGTCAAATCTTAGAAGTCAAGGCAATTGCTTTTGATACATAGCTTGCATCAAGCTAGAAAATATGGCTGAACTGGGAATTCCTACTAAGAGATCAGTTCCCATTCATTGACAAAAATGCCTATTAAAAAAAAAATTTTTTTTTTTCTTTGAAGTATATTGATTAGTAGCTTTGTGTTTCCAAAGTCCTCATGGAAGTTTTCTGTGAACTACCCATTTCTTTCAGACAGCATTATTCAAGTATCCGTTATCAGAAAGAAAAAAAAAAATAAATCTATAATCCATCAAAATTGTATAAAAGTTTACTTTAGTACCTGTGTTTCCATCATTGGCTTTTGAAAAGGGAAAGAGTCATGATTGATACACCACAGGATGTCATTATCCTCATTTTCTGAAGCTGCCATCAGCAGGACCCCTAGCAAGAACAGCGATATTAAGTTTGTATTAGAAACAATAACCATGCATTAGATGCAAATTCATTAATTCCTTATTTAGTAAAAATCAGTCTTCAAGGCCTCATCATACAATTTGAACAGCAAATAATATCTCCTGAGTTTGTATGTCATGGGGTTCTTCAGGTCACTTTTAACACCATCTTGCCATCTACTCTGAAAGGTACAAACAAAAACGAGCCTAAAATAGGTAGAACATGCCTCAAAAATGAGATGTTTAAACAGGTCCTGGATGAAAAAAAACCATCCGGAAATGACTTCAAGGATAAAAATCAGTATGTACGACTAAAAGGGTCAGCAACATAGAGATGTTTCTCCCCGCATTTCTACAGCACTTAAAAATTCAGCCTACAATCAGAAGTGACATAAAGCTGGAACCATCTGGCAGCTGTTTGGTAGCTTATGTGGTATCAGTAGCTAAATGAGTTTAAAAATAAACAACAGTCAGCACACTTGGTAAACTCGGCAAAGATGAGAGGCACTGAATAGGTAAGAAGCTTATTCTATCCCCTGCTTTCCAGAAGTAATTGCACGTGGCTAGAGACATATAGGCAAATTTGCACCACATTAAATCTATTTTATGGGGAGATTAGCAATTGCAAGAAAAAAAGGTTGATCAACACATGAACGGAGTTCTCTGCTCAAACACTGTACCTTGCAGAAGAACTAAATTCTGAAAAATATGACAACCTTCCACTTCCAAGAACTCTCCCATTAACACACAGAAGCCATGTTTAGTTCTCAGTTACTTCCATTGCTTCAAACTCGCCAATGTAAAAACAGTGCGATAGTGACTGTCACAAAAAAAAAAAAAAAATCTCATCTGAGCTGTGTTCCACTGCTTACCTTTGCTATAAATAGCTCTGTGAACCTTTGAGGGCTTCTCCACATTAGAAGAAGCTGAAAATCCAGGCGGCAAACGGACATGAACCAAGGTTAACATAGAGGGACGAGCTGTTGGATGCTTAAATTGTGAAGTACTAAAATATAGTCGGACACCTGAACAAAAGGGAAGAAAGGTCATAATTTTGTTAAATTGTGCAGATGCTGTTTATCAGTTTAAAAGGGGGGCAATTAGCATTGCTTTCTTACCTGCATGTGTGATTGCTAGTAGTTGACAGTATATGGATTCAGAATTTTCAATCACTGCTATTTGAACAATAGGCTTAAATACAGAACGATCTATTGTTCTAAAACAAACAAACACACACATACACTCTCAATCCAAAGAAATAAGCAAACAACATTCTTCAAAAATATACTGTGAAACTATTGGCCTTACAGGAATCCTCTTACATTATACTTATAAATATACCTGGCAATGCTCCCAGCAGCAGAAACTATAGCATTTTGTGAAAGAGAAGTAACCATGGTCATTCCTTGACCATCTTGTCCCAAATCGTAAACCTGCAATATAATAATACAGCTTAGTGATTTACAGTTTAATTAATTTATACAGCCTCACCTATCAAGCAGCAACTCAAACTCTATTTTTATTCCATCCTCATGTTTCCATATAATTGAGGAGAAGATCAAAAGGCTACTCTTTCCTCAGAAGAAAGTATTTTAGGTCTTCAACACATACTGTGTTAGGGAAAGATAAACCAGAATAATATCCTGACACACCCACAGAGAATTTCCAGGTATTGAGGAAAACTTAAAAAAAATTATATACGCACTAGTAACATAGCCAACAGTCATTAGAATAAGTCACATACTTGCAGCACTCCTTTTTCTGAGCAGGTGTATAAGATATTTCGAGAGTTGTCAATGGCGATTTGAACTACAGGATCTGAGGAGGGGAACAAAAGGAAGAAGCAACAAATCAACATTGGACTTGGTGAAAACAAGTTTAAGACAGAATATCTATAAAATAATTAATTGCAAGTTAACAAAAACTGCAGGAGTCCCACACAGGACTCCTACCAGAAGGGATTTAAAACAGCAAACAATTTCACACAATTATTAGTAAACAAAAAAAAAAGGCAAGAAATTGCATAATAATTTCAAATTAATTTTTCACTAAACAGTGAAACAGGGTAAAATTATTTACTTAAAGATTCTACTGTTTCCAATGATCCCACTAAGCACATATTAATTTTGTACTACAGAACACTAACTTTAGTCATAAATGTCAAACTTTTCAGGCTTTGGTATCTATATCCTGACCTAGACGCACAAACAAGTGACCTGATTTTCATAAGCACCAACCACTGCAAGTTTCATTGACAATAACTATATGCACGGAACGAGGAAACTATTCAGTCTAACTTCTTGGTATTATTATTTAAAAGGTTACATCAAATTATTGAGTAAGTCTTTAACATCAGTACTTACCATCCTCTGAGAACATGAACTGTAGCAATGAAGGAATAAGGAAAGACAGCATGCTCTTTGAATGATTAATTTTTCTACAGCGCTGGCTAAACCAGCCTGCCTCAGCCTAGAATTTAAAACAGATACAGCGTTGAAAGAAAAAACAAACCAAAACAAAAAACAAACTAGCAGTTATATTTAAAAAGTCATTAACAGGACAAGTATAAAAAAAAGTAAAAATCTAACTACACACCATTGATTTCAGTGAAGTATATATTATTCAATTGAAAGCAGTAGGTGATCATTAAAAGGAAAATTTTACATGAAAAAAAGGGTGCAAGATACCATGATTTTAATTTTATTTTTGAAGTTGACCAAAGCTGCATTGCTATTCCTCATATAATTACTACTTCTTCAAAGAAAATGCATCTATGCTAAGACATCAGAGCAGTTGTGCAAATAAGCCATGCAACATAATTATGGAAGAAAGAAGATGGCAAATCTGACATGTTTTAGAGCTCTTGGTGCCTAGACCCCACAACCATGACAACAATGAAAAATGCCTGTGTGTAAAACCTATAATCACCTGGTAAGCTACTTCATATAAGCAGCCATCCTTTCCAGCCAAAAAGATACGCCCGTTATCAGTGGATGTTATTGCCAGAATGCAAGTATTGTCAGTAGGGAGTGAATAGAGAGGGTCTGGTAGCAGCTGCATTCCGCCAGACATATTGTCATTGAGTGATCCAGTACCTTAAATCAATCAATCAATCAATCAATCCTCTTCAGTTTTTAGGTTGTTTTAATAAATATTACAGGTCTGTGATTAAAAGCATTTCAGAAAACAGGAAAAATTACAGCAAATTTCATAATTACTAAACACATTCTGGAATAGCTATTCTCCAAAGTGAACTGCAGAGTAACAAATCTTCTGTTTTAAAAAAAAATTAAAGAAAATTTCTCTGTATAAGTTTCCAAGTAAGGAAATTTAATGTTTTTTCATTTCCATACATTGTCATCTCCTCTAAATCCTGACAAGTCTAAATCACAGATTTCTACATTTCTATTTCACATCAAGAGAGTATCAAAAGAGAGCAAAAGATTGTAATCCTCTCACTTTCTCAAAACAATTGTGTATTTTCTCTATTAATATATATGGCATTAAAAAAATGGTATCAGGTTCTCAATTTCTGTGATTGGAATACAAATGCCAACGAGGTTAACAAACTGCATTCAGCAGTTCCAAGATTCATGCCCATCTCTCCTCTCCCTCTCTAACATGCTGTTTAATTAACAGGAGTATCTTTTTTAAAAGGTTTTTTTTTTTTATGTTAAACATGTGAATACAACTCAATGCTCCTATGGGAGTCCAGGATCCAGCAGGTGCACACCCCATAAAAATTATTTGACCCTGTCTGTAACATGATTTAAAAATTAGCAAGGGGCTTACCACATGGTCTTGTTTTTCTTTTTTCAAATGGCTACTAATAAAATAGCCATTGTATACTTACATACTTGTTAATGCACAACTGTGAATGCTACCCTAATAGCTTCTTTAATATACTTAAAAAGAGGCAGGGGGAGGAGAGAGAATTACCTGCTTGTATATTAGCACAACTGAGCCCTAAAATCACAATATCAACGGGGGTAGCCAGAACAAGTAAGTGTCGTACATGAGGCTGGAATATACCTAAAGAGGGGGAGAAAATTAGATTTTAGTTTGCAGCCAACCTCTCAAACTGACAATGAGATATCCACTGTATTCTTTGGATAGACATATCAGCTGGTTAGAGGGAATAGTCATATTTAAGACCTAATGATCTGTGAAACTCTAGAATTAGAAAGCAGTATCAGTCAGCAGTTCAGCTTCCAGTTCATGAAATACATGATCTTTAAAATGACATTTGTCTTATAAATGTGCTTCTTTTAAATTCAACCCTACTGCCAACTCAACTTTGATTTCAGTGTTATGTAAGCAGTAGCTATCAAAAGAACTGGGAGGGCTAGAAATCAGGATCTCATGGAAGTTATCACTTGAACGTGTAAATTTATAAACAGTTCAAACTTTAGAGTATGATGTGGCAAAAACCGCAAGCTCATCAGTGTAAATGATTGTTAAACTATACATTATTTTTGACTTGTAATTAATTTCATAATGTTTCTAAAAACAAAAAAACCCCATATATCTTGCATATATATATGTGCACATAAACCACAGATTTTTACATATGCATATATAAAAAAACATATATAGAAGGTTCAGTAACTGCCTAATTCTAGTCACTAGTCATATATTCCTTACCTCCCTTTGGCTTTACAAGACCCACTGCAAGAATAGTTTCACTAAGGCCATCAAAATAAGCCAGATCTCCCCTGTCAACAAACAAGAAAAAAACCCTGCATAAAACTTGTCACATAGTATCACATAACAACAAAGTAAACAAAATCAGATTCTGTATATTTAAAAATTATTAATACTTATTGTAACATTTGGAAGCCATCTACACATTTTGCTTTGGGTGAAAGCAGGTCCAGCAGAATGGAATGACAGAGAAGTTTCACAGCAAAACTATACAATCATTTGAGCTGCTTGGAGTCCCTATAGCGGAGTTTCAAACCTGAAACCCAACTGCAGTATTTTATATTTTTGGATTCTGTTAATTCATACAGTCTACTCTGAATTACACGATGCAGCATCTGCAATGCTGATGAACATCAAGGAGGAACTTATTTTTCATGGGAAAAAAATACAATATATCTAAATAAAAAAAACCCAACCTCCTCCCCAGTACCTTATGATTAACACCATGAAGTGTTCTATTATTTGGTGAATGTATTTAATGCACTGTAACACAATGTAAATGTATGGAGTGGAGCTATGTGAGGCACAATCTTAACTTTAATCTTCTTAAGAAATGCAAGAATATGTATAAAGCAATTCCTACTAAAAGAATTATTACTATATAGACAAATAAGGAAACAAACCTGCAAATTATAAACATATCACTGCCATTTGAAAAGATGACAAAATTATTTTCAGGTTTATGCATCCTTAAAATAAGTTAGGCAGGAGAGCTTCAATCACAATACTTCAAAGTACTAAGGCCATATTACTTACCATTGTGGGAATGACTGACCACTGTATATACATCAGTGTACTTACTAAATTTACTTAGAAAAGTTAGGCAATTAGTATAATTTTTTCTACTTTTTTAGCATAATTAAAGCCCTAGCATAAATACAGCAATAACTTTAGGATATTAGATATGTCTAACTAAGCAAACGCATTTTCCTTTCTTCCATCTCTAGATGATTTGGCAGCAGTATTACTAACTTAAAAATCCTTAAACACTTATTCAAAAGTTTCAGTAAAACCTGAAAGGAATCAAGATAAGTTAAACCGAATAGCACATCTCTGTGCTACCAGAAAACAATCTCCCACTGTTGCAATCGCCTAATTTCGATATAATACCAATAAAATATCATTGGGAATGTGTTCTCTACATACCCGTCTTCATAGCTCCACATAAAAATGTCACTGTCGATGGTTAGCCAAGCTCTGCTGATTTCTGAAAATACTCCCATCATACAATTGCACTGCATATCTGAAGCACTGCTGATGTAAGGACTAAACGCATTTCGGCTAGCAAAGGCAAAATCCCCTTTGGAGCACTTTAAAAAATAATATTACTTTATATATAGTAGTACACAAACTATGTACCATAAACATTCAAAGTTCTTCATACAGAAACTAATTCCACCAGCAACTCTACACAAATAGACCTTGTTTACCACTTGGAGCCTTATGAAGGGAACGTGAACAATATCAACATTCATTTCTGGGAGTCTGACAGAAAGATCAGGGAAAAAGATTATGAAAGAAAAAAGTTCATTTCTAATATTATTACTTACACAACCTAACACATTATTTTTCATCAGGATACGTCCAAACTGCTCCACTAGCTCTGGGGGAAGTGGGACTCTGCGGACTGAGCTGATCTCTGGAAGATTAGGTATTGACAGCAAACCTGGTCCTTGCAAAGGATAATCCATATCTGACATACCAGAAACAGTAGGGCTACCTGCAATTAAGAACAACAAAAAAGATTAGACTTCCTATAAAGGATTAGAAATTTACAAAAAATGTTTATATTCTCTTTCTCTATCTTTACCTGATTGTTTCCTAATCTGTGAAATCTAAATTAGACTAATGCGCATTTCTCATTTTAATTTAGATTAATAACACAGGCCTTCAGACTATGCATAAAAACATGTCTTGATACTGCAAAGACTTTAAGCATATAAATACCACGACTCACAAGATATGTGTGAACAAAGGCTTCTGTAGGAGCAGGACCATAAACAATAAATCTAAATCTTAAATCAGATATGAGCAAACAGATTTGCAAACAAACTCTTACAACTCATCTGGCCCCCAGCCTACTCTTTACACTATTTTTTCCATGATATTCCCCAGCCCTTTTTTCATCGTATGGCCAGACATTAAATATGCCACATGAACAAGCCAGGAGCATATTCCTTCACCTAGAAAAGCTGATCTGTACTCCCAGTATCAAGTTAAAATACCCATGTACCCCCATTATTTTATGTGATGTGTATCCATGATGCTGCTAGGACAGCTACACTTTGGCCATGCACATTACATCATATCGTAACAGAAAACAGATACTCTTTACTTGTATCCTGACACCTGCTGGATATACATTGATTAGGTCACCTACAGCTCCAGAGTGCCTCTTCACAGCCCACTTCGCCAGACAGCACCAATGAAGTAGGAAATGCTGTCTTGATGTTTCAAGGAGGAAAAACAAATGTTTGAGAAGAGCTATACCATATATCATAATTGCATGTGACATACGGCTATAGACAAATAAAAATCACTCAAAGTGCCAACCAAGGGCGCCCTGCAGAGGGGCGCGGTGCGGCGAGCGCACCGGAGCGGCTGAAGCGACGAGAGCCCGAGGCAGAGGGCCACCGAGTGTTCCTTACCAGGCATCGGCACCGCCAGCAGCTCGGACAGGTCCGGGTAGCAGCGATCATCCTGGATCTGCCGGTCGATAATGCGGCCCGCGATCTCCAGCACCTCGTGCGCGGTGGGCGCCGCGGGGCTCATGGCAGCGAGCATGGTACGGGGTGGAATCAGGGAAGGCTCCGCGCACAACCAGAGGGCGCAAGCTCGCTACTCGCTGCTCCGCACTCCGCCAAATCCCGTCAGGCCTTGCGCGCGTGACGCAGTCCCGCTGCGCCGATTGCCGCTTCCGCTGGCGGGAAGGAGGGAAGGGCAAGGTGGTGGAGAGCGTAGTGGGGTTGTAGGTGTCACGGCAGCTTGGAGCGCCGCGCAGGGATCGCCTCCAGGCGGTACTTGGTCGGCCTGTGTGGAAGAGGGGTTCCAGTGGGAGGCGACAGACAGCACCTCTTGGGGCTGGAGATTGAGCGTGGCTGGAGAGGAGCTGCTGAAGCCGGGCAGGCTGATGGTCGCGTGGCCCTGTAGGCCACCTGAGAGCCAGGCGCAGTCTATTGTCGCGGGTCTGCAAAGGCACAGGACAGGCTCGAGGAGAGCAGCGGGAAGCGTTTCCTGTCAGTGTTGTGTGACCCTGGGCGATTCCCTGCCTGTTTCTTTGCTAGGTGGTCACTGTAGCTCTTAGGGGGGAGGGGTGTGTGTGTCCTTGAGACAGCTATGTCAAAGATATTTTATACTGCGAGCCTGATATGATATTGTGGCAAGACCATATGCATCAGAGTTATTAAAACATACACAGATTTTGTTTGTAGTGATGTAAACCAAAAATAGTGAGAACTCCCCTTCAAAGGCATGCACAGAGCCTCTGGAGCTAAGGTGCGGAAGCAGAGTAAGTCGCCTTTGCACTGCACTGATGCGGTGTGGCTGTTGCTTTTCCAAAATTTGGGCTGACGCATCAATGTGACTGTAGCGCACACTGTTAACTTAGCAGGCTTGGGCCTCTGCTAAGTGTTTTATCTGCTCTGGACAGCATAGGCATTCCCAAACCTTCATAGGAAGTCTCAGGGCTGGGTGAAACCTGGATTTCAGGGAATGGGTCTGGTTTGTAAATCATGTTTACTGCCCTGACTGCAGTGATTCTCTGCTCCTGGATCAGACCAGTGCCCATTCTAGAAAGCTTCATATATGAGAGAGGCACCTGGCATGAGAAAGGAAATCTCCACATTCCAAGTGGAGAACCTGAAGTTAAGCCCCAAATCATGCAGGATTTACATGGCAAAGCAGTAAATTCTCCCTGTATCTTCTCAAGACTTCGTCGAGGCCTTCCGAGAAGCGACGGGAGAACAACACAAGGCCACTGCCGGCTTCTGGCGACTGACGCGAAGCCGGGAGATGAAGCACCCCGCGGGCCCTGGGCTCGGCCGGGGGGGGGTGGCGCTGGCGGATGGGCGTCCTTGGGCGCCTCTCGCCATGCCCGGCTGCTTCCTGTCGGCGCCTGTTGTAGTTCCGGGGCAGCTGTAGTATGGAGCCGGTGGCGGAGGGTGGTGAGCGGCAGGGTGGTCCGAGCCTCGCCTCGCCTCGCCTCGCCTCGCCTCGCCTCGCCTCGCCGGCTGACTTCTGTGGTTGTCTTTCCTCCTTGCAGGCGCTGAGATGCTGGTGGGACTCGACCCGGAGCTGGCGGCCACTATGGGCTTTTCAGGCTTCGGCGTGTTGCGATGCGGGCCGAGGGGCACTCGGCGCCCGGCTGAGGGGCGCGGGGGCGGTCGCTTGGGGCCGGCGGCCCTTGGTGGGGGGGCCCGGGGGAGGCTGGCGGTTGGAGGTGGAAAAGAAGTGGTCGTGCCCGTCGCCCCCCCTCGCCTGGAGCTGCCGGAGTACCTGTGGCCAGGGTGAGTTCGAGTCTCCTTTTTCTTCGTTTTCAGGGAAGAAAGCTCGGACTTTCGATCTCGAAGCCATGTTTGAGCAAACGAGAAGAAATGTCGTGGAGAGGAGCAGGAAGATCTTGGGTAAGAAATGGGAGTGTTTTCAGCTAATGCATTTTAAAACATGTTTTGTTTTTCCATCTTGGGATGATGTTTAAAGTGTCTCAGACTGGCTAACTAGAAAACAAACGAACAAATGCAGTTTTGTTCAAGGAAGATAGCCCTAAATAGTTTGGGGCTTGGTAAATAGGCAAGTTATTAATTTACATATGTTGTCAGAGTATGTAAGAGAAATGTGCATGTGTGAGGTTCCTGTTGTGAGGCATAGATTACAGATACAGGAAAAAAGTGAATTTGAACACAAGACTTTTTCCTTCCTTCTTTTACTTAGCTGTGTATTTATTTTGGAAGGGAAGTTGGTACAGATAGCTTTAATCTAGAGAGAACAGAATAAAAAAGAAATGTGCATCTTATACTAAACAGCAGGTTATATAGCAGCCCACAAGTTTGTCTCTGTCTTTTGCTGTGCTGGGAGTGGGTAAGTTTTCAAGGTGGTGGTTTGAGAGTGGGAGATGGAGAAAACTGTACGTTTTGCTGCCCATATCCAAGTAAACGCTGTTCCAAAGATGATCCTTAGGAGACACTCGTGTATGTTCTAGAATTCCCTTTGCCAACCCAAATGGTCCATGCTTTCTCCGTCCGCTTGGACAGTGTGCGCAGAATGTGTGGGGTTTGGTGTTTGGGTGGTGGTTTTTTTTTTTGTGGTTTTTTTTTTTCATGTGATGCCATCATGGTTGAGCAGTTTCTGTCCTACTAGATTAGGCTTAATTTGCTCTCTAAAATGTTGCAGTTTATGAAGATAGTAGACTTGAAGCCCCTTATCATGAAGAAAGCAATTTTGTATGAAAGAACAAGATCATTGCAATGTTGGTTGTTTTTTGTTTTGTTTTTTTTTTTGATTCTACACAGAACCACGTGAACGGGCCCCTGTGGAGGCTCATTGACTTTATGGACTTTAAGACACTGAAATTCAAATATACAAGGGATTCCAAAACTTGATTTGGACCCTTTTTTTTGTATTGGCTGAATCTAAACACAACAAGATTTCTTCCATGTTGGAAACCTTTTCATGTTTGATACTGGTTCAGGTTGAGCTATCATTCCTTTTGAGAGATCATCTGCTTACGCCATGTTTTAGTTTAGGAGGGAAATCCAGTAAGTGATTACAAAAACATGTTTTTAAGTCAAGATATCTTGAACTGCATCTTGAATGACTCCCCTCCCCCCCCGCCCAAAAAGTTTCTAGGCTCATACCCATAAAGGAAGCACAAAGCATTTTATTGTTTATAAGATTGGTCGTTTTGCCAAAAATGAAAAAGCTTTGTATATAATTCAGCTGTTTAACTTAGAAACAAATTCTGGTATTTATAATGTAGTAATCAGAAAGGTGTACATTTTACAGCTTTTTTGGGGGGGAGGGGGTAATGTGAGCATTTTATTTTCAGATTTCTTAAAATACACTGTTGACTTATAACTTTTTGGAATACCTATGATAACTTTTGGAAACGTCTCCTCTGCTACCCGAGCTGTGGATAAAAATGAACTGAGATCAAAATATGTTTCCTGATTCTGTATCTTGCAGGTATGTGTGTTTTTTCTTCAGAAGAAAATGCTTCCTAGCTTTGGTGCAAAACATTGGGGTTTTTTTGGGGTTGTTTTTTTTTTTTAGTTTAGTTAGCAAGCAGTCTTTACTCTTAAACTATGTGAGTGAGCAAAAAAGAAAGTGATGTTTCTTTTATAGAGAGAAAGTAATTTTTCTCTGCTTAATAGAAGTTATTTGAGCACTGTATCTGTTCCCCTGTCATAATCCCACCGTTCTTATTTTAACTTTGAAATGGAAGGTTCTGTTTACTTTGATTTTGTTGCAGTGTTCCACAGGGATTCTTTTTCAGTAAGTGAAGTGGAAATAAATAGAGTTGTATTTATTTTCCATAAGTCATATTTAGAGTTCATTTATTTACACACATGTATACTTATGTACTAATTTAGTTCCCTGCGCTATGAAAACTTTAAGAACTCTCTGAGGTAATTGTACTATTTTATTATAATGTTGAAAATATTGAAATATCAACATCATTATATGATCAACTTATGTTTGACAGTGTGTACAAACTAACAACTGGAAGGTGTTCGCATTTTCCTTGTGACATTTTGTTTTTCTGAGTGATCATTGCAGTAGCCATGGAAATTTGATTTATATGGAAAAGTAATCTATTTTAAGGTGAAATCCTTTATTTGTTGTTACCTTTTCAAATATTTCATATAGATCTGAAAATGAAGAAAATTGTTTTACTGTCCTCAGCAGGCTTCTAATTTTATTATTTTCTAAAAGTCTTGATTATTTGTCATTTATGTGCTCTCCATATTCAGAGGCTCGTGAAAGAGAGAAGGAAGACCAGGCTGGAAAATAATTTGGAAGTTCACATGCTGATTGATAAGCTTCAGCCTCCAGTGCAACAGGAGTTGGGTCCACGTTAATCCCAAGGTACTTAGATATGGTGGGAGATTCCATGTAACAGCTTTCTTATCTGAAGAGTTGTGTCTTGTTTGGGGTTTTTTTTTGGTTTTTTTGTTTTGTTTTTTTTCTTAGAGCATGAGCATTATTTAACTTGTGTGAACATGTCTGTTATCTGAAGTCTTTCAGTGGAAATACTGATTTTTTTTTTTTTTTTTGATCTATGCTTTCTTAAAGATGTGTTGATATAATGTCAATATTTACAAATATATATTTAACAGTTAATTTTGCAGTCTCCTCCCTAATCCTGTTTGGCATACTCTTTTTTTTTTTCTGTAACAACCATGTTGTTATCTGTGGATTTTTTTTAAAATATTAGGGCAAATATAATGACTACATGTGCTGACTTAATGAGCAGCTATTGTTCCCACCTGTAAATAGAATATACTTGTTCATGCTTGCTGAAAAATAAAGCAAAGTAGGTAGAGAGGCTCTGTACGCACATTGTACGGAGTAGTGGTGGGGTTGAGAAAGTATTTTGATTTGACTTCAGACTGAAATTTACTTCCAAACTTGTCAAAGTTTGCTTGTCATTGATGAATAATAAATGCTACTGCTTTGACTGTTTGAATTCTTAAATGCTGGGAAATCAAAAGTAGCTGAATGTAATGGGGGCCACATCACTCCATTGTGTGGCAGGGATTGTGGAGGTCAGTGCACTGTAAATTTTTAGGTTTCTATATCTATGGGAAATCTAATAACCCATACAAGACTCTAGTAGACCTATATATTTATATATGTGTGTGTGTATATATATATATCTTGTGGGCTGATAGAGTCTATATGTGGTAGGTGGTTATAGACAAACTTGTAGTGTTTCAGACTGTGAACAAATTTCTGTTACAAAATTTATTTTTTGCCTGTTGCTCTATGGAAAGGTCAAATGAGCCATGGACTCTCACTGAAATAACTGATTGCATGATATACTATCCTATAGATCCTGTGTTATGTCTTGTGCATGAGGGGAAAAATATTCTGTGCTCCCATTCACTTTTGATGATCTTAGATACCTATCTGGTGAAATAATGGAGGATGACAAGAATATAAATGTAACGTGATTGTGTACTGTATATGGGTGACTTCAATATAAGGAATCAATTAAAACAAATGATAAGGTGGAAAGTAGTCAGATGATATAGAGTCTTTCCCTAATCTTCTCATTTTGGTAATGGACTTGAGAGAAGAGAACTCCAGGCACTTTGTATAAAAGAAGATAATAACTACCTTTCAGTATTCTGAGTTATTAGGTAGGGTCTGGTAACTCACCAGAGTTCTGTTGATATTAAGTTTTCTTTGTTTTTCTTTTTTTTTGTTTTTACTGAGGATTGAGAAGGGAGGGCATGACGTGAAAAGCTCATGGAACTGGAAGCTGAACACGTCAGCTTGCAGTTTTGTATTTCCTTGTAAATTATGATACATAGTGTAGAACTTGGTGCTGAAAACAGGAAGCTAGTGAAAGAGACATGCCATTGTGACTCAGCCTTAATTCAGAGGAACAATCCTACAACTGACAATTGAAGTCTGAAATATAGGACTCAGTACTTCTTTTTATAATGCAGATTTTAGTTACTATAAACTGATCTAATATATTATGGCTTGTTCTATTCTCTGAAAATGGCAACGCTTTCCTGAATATTGCGCTCTCTCTTTTTTTTTTTTTTTTTTTTTTTTTTTTTTAAATTCCTCATACTCATTTAATTGTTAAAAGGGGGTTGGTCACTCCAAAACAATGTGAAGAACAGCTACTGATTGTTTTTGAACTACTTTGCTACAGAGAAATGTTTCCAATAGTTATGGTACTTACATATTTATGCATAAGTACAATAATAATTATGCTTTGTGAAATGAAAGCATCTGCTAGTATATAAAAAGAAAAAACCTGAGAAAATAGTGGATGATGTGAGGAGAGTGAACACATGGGGGAAATATGCCCACATACTTGCACAGCTCTCAATGTTTTTCGTTATTTCCCCTCTGTGTACCATCCATGCTCTAATGCAGCTTTCTTTTTTTCCTCTTACAGCTTGTTTCACTTACTGAGGAGGTAATGAGGGAAAGCAAAAAACAATTCCTTACACTTTTCTGAATCCTGGGAAAAGGGCTGACAAACTGGTTCTTTCTTTACAGCCTCTGGTAGAGGAAGACTGTAAGGCTGAAAGTTGAAGGAAATGTCACTATATGTCTACTCTCTTGTTTTGTCCTTTCTGTCAGCACCATTCCTGGTCACTGTCAGAAGGGTATTACTTGGTTAGATGGGCTTTTGGTCTGGATGCATTGGATATTCTTATGTTTGAATTTCTTCCAGTCAGGACAGAGGATACCAGTAGCTGTAGCACTTGGCTGTCTCTGCCAAGCTTGAAGTGTGGTGAAAAATAGCACTGCAGTTCTGGCCATTTCACATGCAGAATGATTACGCTGCCTCTCAAAATACTGAAATGTTTGAATCTATTGATTTATCCTCCCTAGCAAATGAGGGAATGATAAGGATATGTAATTAGGAAGGAAGCTAGATATTGTTCTTGGGTGTATATAGAAAGATCTGAAAATCTGAGACTCCAGGATTGGAAGGGCCTCCTTGAATCATTATGTTGTATACACTCTTCTCGCTGGCAGCTACAGTGTATGCTTGGTTCCATTCCAAAACTAATTAAATTATTTGGCTTTTAGGGAAAAGATATGTGGTTTGCTAGTCTGGGAATATGTATCGACTCTTAAAACACAACTCTCTTGCATATAGTATTGTAAAATTGTTAGTTTTGGGGATACCTAACATGAAGAACTTTGAAGGTCCCAACCCATCCCTCACATGCTGGAAAAGCTTCCTTTTGGTAAAAGGATATTGATTGCCCCATTGTTGTAGAGTAAGAGAAGCTCTTTCTATTTGAGCTAGATTTATTAGATAATCATATCCTGATCTAGGTCTTTAAATGTCTCTCATCACTATGCAAAAGAAAGTTTGTATGTAGAGGTAATATCTTTTATTAGGCTAGCAAATATAGTTGGAAAAATTAGACAAGTTTTCAGGCATGCAAGCCCTTCTCATCACTGTAACATCTGAGGACCTAATTCATGTTGGTTTTAGTTTGTTTTGATTTCTTCCTAAAATAGAATTCCACTTGCTCATCCAAGACAAATATTTGCTGTGTGACCTATTACCTGCTTGGTGTACAGCTGTTTTGGGGAGGGCTGCATTCTCTGTCACAATTACACAGTTTAGAACCTCTTTTCTTAATGCTTTATTATGTTCTTGAACTTGTGTGGTTTTATTATCGTTTTTAAGTGATAACCCAAACTTTTTAAAAAAACCCAGTACCTATGTAGTCGTCTTTTTCTTTTGCAGTCTGCTCACTTGTAAACTCACATACATGCTCTTAAAATATAAGCTCCAAAAGCAAGTCTTGCAACTTGAGCTTATCTCACTGAATCTGAAAGGAACAGCTGATTTCCACTGCATGGTATCACTGTAATGATACTATGTAACCTAGTCAAAAGGCAAAGTTTTCTGCTTATCACTTTTAGACCTTTTGCCAGTTAGAATGCCACCTACTTGATAACTACCAGCAGAGGGAGCACATTATTTTGAATAAACTGAATGAGTGTGGATTAAATAGTTCTACTTACTTTCCAGAAATTTTCCAATGCCAAAAATAACGTGTTCACACAACTGATTTGGACAACAGTGAAATGATAATTTAATGTAACTTTTAGAATCTAGATGTGCGATAGTTTACTGAATATTAAATATTTTGTCAAAAGTGCCTGATTCCCTGTGCTGCTTTACTGGCATTATAAGGCAAGTGCCATTCTTTGTGTTCTCACTCTAGTTGTGAGCCTGGACTCTTCTGAGTTCCACCCAGCCAACAGAGGTGCAGAGCATCTGCACAAGCTGCAACCTGAAGTAGCATCTTGAAAATGCTCTGTAACGTTTTCTGTTGGCTTCTAAGAAGTATTGAAACCCATATTAGTGACGTGGTACTGTTATTTTTACAATTTGTCCAACTTTTTCTTTGTTTTATTCTGTCCAGATTTTTGAACTGTCTGTTGCTATGATATTCCTTTTTTTTTTTTTAAAGCTTTGTTTATGCTTTCAAGATGATGGTGGGCCTACACTCTGTTACTAAAAATTAGTTTACATTTTGCTGCTAATTTCAGTGTTTACAAATTTATATCAGTGTTCAACATCTGTTGTGGTTTAACCCTAGTCAGAAGCCAAGCACCATGCAGCCACTTCCCCCTCCCCCTCCCAGTGGGGTGAGGAGGAGGAAAGGAAAAAAAAGTAAAACTCGTGGGTTGAGATAAGAACAGTTTAATAACTAAAGTAAAAATAAAAATACACTACTAACTAATAATAATAATTGTAATGAAAAAGAATACACCAACAACAACAACAAAAAAAAAGACAAGTGATGCACAATGCAATTGCTCACCACCCGCTGACCAATGCCAGAGCCGCGATCCGCGCCTCCCGGCCAACTCCCCACTTGTTTATATACTGGGCATGACGTGCCATGGTATGGAATACCCCTTTGGCTAGCCTTTAAGATCTTACATCTATTTATATGAGGACCCTAATGTAGTTTAAAGTCAGGTGAGTTAGACATAGCATTTGGTTTTCAACTAAAACATTACTTTGTAAAGCAAAAGTTATTTTCATATCACTAGCATCATGTGCAAGAGTAGTGAAAAAGTGATAAATTATGTAGCCTTTCCTTCCCAATATAAAAAAAAAAGTTCAGGCAGGACCTTTATGCAATAGGGATAAGGAGCTTTCTGTTCAGTTTTCTAAAATGGGGCTTAATGCAAATAGCTAATAAATAGCTATCTCATGAAACTCAGGTTCATTATTTAAGGTTGGAGGATCAGATCCTTTTCCATGTAAATACTCGTGTTGACTTCAGTGAGACTACATACATACATGGACTTCCAGTTTTGTAAGTGGGACTGAGTATGCACAATCAATGGAACTACCAGCATTGTATGTTTGCTTTTACACTATTGATGAAACAGAAGATACGGACAAAACGTAGTTTGCTACTAACAGGAAGAAGGTGATTTGTGACTTCCATTTTTATTTCGAGGTTTAATTAATTTGCCAGTGTTTAGTAAATAAAAATGTATGGTATTTTGCAGCAAAGTGTGCTCTCAAGGTGCAAATAGGAGCTTGTGGAACTAAGCAATCTTCTATGTGTCTGTGTGAGAGCAGTGACCGACTCCTAAAATAACCACCCTGCATTCTGGGCAGCTTGGGACAGCACTGAGCTCTGCATGGGCTAGCTATGAAGGAATGCGCTGCGGGGGCATGGGCAGGTTGTTCATTCTCTGCTGTTGTGTCTGCACTGCAGTTTATACACGAGTTACCTAGCTGATACACAAGTTTGAGTTCATCTACATGAGATGCAGTCAATGTTTGACTTAAAAAATTTGCCTATTTCTTTGATACACCTTAACCCAAATATTGCCAGCTAACATCAATATTCTTTTTTTTCCTTCCCCAAAATTGCACTAGGGGGCAGTGAAAACATCTTAGATGCATACAAGCCTTCTTAGAACTTCTATTTGTCTTGCATAGTTTCTGCAGCCCTCTTTGGCAACTAGCTTGGAACCAGTTTTTAGAGTAATTAGTACTATGTACAGATTTTGATTGGGATTATTTAGATGTGTGGAATTCATTGAAGTGAGCACGTGTACATTCTCGTGTGGTGAAACACAAGGTCTTAAATCAGGGTTGTCACGATGGCCCTTTTACAGTACATAGGTCCCACTGGTCATCTTTCATATAATAATGAGCATGAATGCAGGAAATAAATCCTGGAAGAGCTATAGAAATTAGGAATAGAACTTATTTTTCTATGTATGACCAAAACTTTTGTCATGGAAAAAACGGTTTTGAAGAGTTAAAATAGTCAATTAATTCATTAAAAGCATATCTGGAATGAAAGCAAAAGCTAGAGTTCTCACTAATATGTGAGTTGTTCGCATGGAAATGCTAGAAAGCTTGGCTTGTTTTTTTAAGTCAAGTATTTCACAAATATCACAATATAGGTGATATTTCCCTATCACCTAGGGGAAAACAGTGATTAATTCTAAACTTTTGAACTACATCTGAATGGCAACAATTAAGGCAGTTGAAACAATTCTTCAGCCTTTCTGAATTTTAGTGCACAATTTTCAGACTAGAATCTTTTAGAATTTTGGTTAAGATACAATGTAACATAGATTTATATATATCAAGAACTTGCTAGGCTTCACTTTGTTGTGGAAGGTGGCAAAGCTGAGCTATGTGAGCATGCGGACCACACCCGAACAAGACGTAAACAGCACGTGACAATAATGGGATAAGATTGTGAGGCTATAATAGCACAGGAATGTATATAAGTTATAGAGGCTGTTAATATGTTTTGGAGGGCTTTAAGGACTTTGTTTAGCTGCTTAAAAGTAGTTGTTCATGATAAAGCAGAACTCATAGCTTGCTTAATGCTTTTGCTTAATGTTGCCCTATTCTCTGATTGGAGGAATAAGAAGATTCGGAAAGCCCCAGAGCCAGTTTGAGCCAGGAAAAGGAGACATAGTAACAACTAGCCTAAAAAACAGGAAAGAGAAAGAACCTGCCTAGAGATGGGAAAAAGGACCCAATGAGAGAGAAGACGACCCCAGACCCGAATACTACTATTGGACCAGACTATGGTGTGAGGGGTGGGAATTTAGATCGTAAGGGTATAATTGCCCAGGGATTTTAGTGTTTGGGGTCCCTCTCCAGAGGCACCCAGCTCAAGCTGTCTGAATTTGTGCACCATAGATAGAATAAATTACGCTTTTTATTTTGAAGGCCTTGATTAGAGATTCTGCTTCAGGGAACCTAGGGTCAAGCCTGAGGGAAGAAGTGCCCAAGGGTGAGTGTGTGTGTGTGTGTGTGAGGAGTTGAAAGGGGCACCCGTCGGCTCACTGGAGTCGCCTGCTGTGAAGGGACTCCGGTCCTAGCAGTTAAAGTCTTGGGTGGTGTGTGTGCGACTCCTTGATTGGTGTATGAATGCTTGGGCAGCAGCTTCTCCCTTAACAACTTAAAATATAAATTGGGGTGAGAAGAATCATAGCTCATAGAATAATTACTGTTTTTTTTCCTCAAGTCTGTAATCTTCCAAGTTTCATGCAACCTGTTACTTAGGGAGTCCTGGAACATGCTATTCTCTGCAAAGAAAGCAAACTTACATATCAGGCTATAACCACATCTGTAGGGATCAGCTGGCTTTCAGTGCTACCAGATTGGTAACCTTTTTCAGTACAAATAGTCAGTGTACATCTCTTGCAAAGCGAATGTCATGATGTAACTGCTCTTGTTGTCTTATATTTAAGAATAAACATATTTCTCATTGACATTCCTTAAGTAGATTAATTGTATTACTACCTTTTCTACTGAGTACTGAAAATATCAGGAATGGAAATTCAAAAGAAAAAATAACTAGCTTAATCATCTTCAGTGTCTACAAATTGCACATACCTATTTTACAAGACCACTGTGACACAAAGTACTGAATCATTTTAAAGACAACCCCCTCTTGTTCTACAGTTTTAAGTCTTGGTCTTTGTGAGCATTCTGTGCCTTAAGACCATCTAAAAATTAAATTGGTTTTTAACTCCATTGATTCTTCCTGTGGAAAAAATTAAAATTCTGGAGAAGATGTAAACTCCCACATACTAGTTGCTTTTTTGTATCTCTTGTGTATTCTTTTAATGTTTACTTTTCCTCAGGTTTTCCCTGCCTCATTTAGATGACATACATGTGTGTGCAGGCACATGAGGTTAAATGTTGGGCCACATAGAAATGTGTGATAATTTTGCGACTGACTTCAGTGGATAGAAGTATGTGTGACATCCAAAATTAAATCCTAGTGTCGTGGTTTAACCCCAGCCAGCAACTAAGCACCACGCAGCCGCTTCCCCCTCCCCTCTCCCAGTGGGGTGGGGAGGAGGGAAAAAAAAAGTAAAACTCGTGGGTTGAGATAAGAACAGTTTAATAACTAAAGTAAAATAAAATACACTGCTAACTAATAATAATAATAATATAATAATAATAGTAATGAAAAGGAATATAACAAAAAAAAAAAGAAATAACACCCAAGAAAAGACAAGTGATGCACAATGCAATTGCTCACCACCCGCTGACCGATGCCCAAGCAGCAATCCACCCCTCCCTGCCAACTCCCCCCAGTTTATATACTGGGCATGACGTTCCATGGTATGGCATACCCCTTTGGCTAGTTCAGGTCAGCTGCCCCGGCTCTGCTCCCTCCCAGCTTCTTGCACACCTGCTTGCTGGCAGAGCATGGGAAACTGAAAAGTCCTTGGCTTAAGATAAGCGCTACTTAGCAACAACTAAAACATCAGCGTGTTATCAATCAACAGTATTCTCACACTAAATCCAAAACCCAGCACTGTACCAGCTACTAAGAAGAGAATTAACTCTATCCCAGCCGAAACCAGGACACCTAGAAATAACGATGCCAGAGTAAACCTCACAGTATATCTTGTTAGAAAATATTTTAAAAATTCTGACATGGATCTCTCTTCTGCCAATGATATATTAATTTGTTTTAATGACTTCGTTTGTTTTAACTTGGAATTTATTATCTCTCTTTTCACAGATTCCTTCAGAGTTGTTCTTCTGTTTTAGGATTAAATGCTGTCTTATCTATTTCTTTGGTGAGGGCAGCCAGTTGTAGTTGCTTTCTGATTTCTCCTATGGGGTTTTTTTGTTTGGTTGGTTGGGTTTTTTTCTTTGACAGACCTGTACTGTCATAATTGATATTTCTTCCTAAGGTACCTTGTAGGGGTCAGGCATCCTGTTGATCCTCTGTCCCCTTCCTGCTGGTATCCCTCTCTCTGGTGACTCCATGTCATATTTTTCTCCTTTCTGAAAAGGAATATCTTAAAAATAGGTTTTTAAAATATCAAATAAATGTTTATATTTATATTGTGATAGTGGAAGCCCATAAGTAATAGAGTAATAAAGGAAGTTTCTGCATTTAACAGTTGCAATTTTTAAGGGCAGATCCTTTCAATTTTCTCTAAATTAAGGGTATAAATAGTACCAGGCTTAGTCCAGTTGCTTTCCATAAAATATTTTTCTTAGGGAAGGCAAGTATGATACGTTGAATAGGCAGTGAATTTATGAGAAGGCCCAACGGTAGTTTTCTGTGATTTCCTGAAGTCTTGTAGTCCAAATAAGAAACTGCAATCAGTGTTTGAATGCAGAATGAGCAGTAGTCAACTAATTCACTGCATTTTCAGCAAAAATATTAACTCCCCAGAGTAAGATGAATGTCACTAAATCTAAATTAGCTATAACTATGCTATTTATAATGCTATTTTAAATGAGCATCTGTCCAAATCACATGATAGTTATGAAAACTAGTTCTGTCCTGTCAAAAAATAATAGTTGTCAGCTGTAGTTTAATTCTATGTAGTTTAATGTAATTTTGCATTAGTTTACCTCTTGGGAGTTGTCTCATAGTGTAGGAACTAATGGAAGCTGCAACCCTGTCTGATACTTTTAGGAGGTAACCTCCTGATGGACTCTGCAACCAAGTTTGAGCGGGTGGCAGAATATCATAGAAATCACCCAACTTCTCTGGCTGATTAGGAGAAAATTTTGTGTCTAGCTGCATCTTGAAGTACTGTATACAGTCAGATTTATGATAGCAGACCTTTTATAGTACATTTCATCACGGATCATACACAGCAGTTAAATGATACAGAGGTGAATTAGGCAAATAAGAATCAGTAATATGAAAAAGTATCTTTAAGCTATGTTTTCTCTGGTAGTTGCATAACCACTAATGTAATTGGCTTGCTTTCAGAACTAAATTGAGCAGGAGAACTTCCTAATAACCAGTTTTGGTTCAAAGCTGTTTGCACATATTGCAGTTTCTGCAGATAAATAATTAAATCGGGAGTGATTGAGGCACAGAGAGTCTAAAAGAAAGATTATTGGTGGTTTTAGGATTTATTTGTTAGGAAATATGTCTTGCAGGCCAGGAGCTGATATGAGAATCCAAACACACATGCAGCATGTTTGTATTTGAAATAAGGTGAATAAATAATATTTATTTTATCTTTAATCTCTGACCATTCATCTCTCATCAAAGGAAACAACCCAATTTTAGATTTCATAGGTTTTTTGAAAACACTGCATGGCAGCCTCTGATAATACAATGCCTAAGCTCTGTCTGTGCCATTGTTCTTGCTGAAAAGGCATGGAGGAGAAGCTCTGAGGCACATTGACAATAATCTCTCAGCTTGGCACTTTTAAAACAAGAAGGGCTTACTGTGTAAGCGTTAGGCTTAACATACCATACTTTGTTGTAATTTCAAGTTCTAAGGAGGTCATCTCAGGTCTTTCATCCATTGGGGTAGATAGGTTAAATTGCATGCGGTTCACAATATAGCTTATGAGTTATTTGAGTTCTTTAAGTGCAAGTTTGTAAACAGGCCTATCACTTGAACAGTAATTATCATCTTAGAGCAAATATCTAAGCTTATGAAAAATTCCAGTGTCTTAGTCAGAACTCCCCCACTCCCTTTATTGTGCAAAATTTTGACAGTGCAATGTCTATCTACCCTGTGCCTGTCAGTATTAATAGGTACTTCTAAGCTCTTGATACCCACAACCAACTGCAAAAATCTATTTATATGCATTTGCTCACTCTTGCCAGCTTGTTCCCTCACCTATGTTCCACACTACTGGAATTGTTCAGTATCATAGTGACTGTGAGGACTTGAGAATGCATGAATAGCCTATGGTGGGTTTTAATAGATTTTTTGTATGTTTGTGTCAAACTGATGATTGTGTTTTAAAAGCAGGATTCTTTTGCTTTCTCTGTTTTCTTATTTCTGTATTGCACTGAAATTCCAAGGGCAAGTGGTTCACAGGTAGGAACAGGTTGCGATCAATGTCAGGGTTTTCCCATTTTAATAGATTGCCCTATACAGTAGTTTGACTTCTACCTGAAATAATTGGCTTATGAAGGGAGACTTCACCTAAATAAAGTGACCTGGGAGGAGTTTCTCCCTATCTGTAGAGGTTTATCAGGATCTCATGAGAGGAACCTGAAGACAAGAGGGTGCCATCATTCTCTACTCTGAGGTCCGTTTTTGGTATCTCAGACTGAATACTACCTGTTGTAGCCAGATGAAATGAGGATCCAGAGTATCTGAATGTGTGATGAATCTCTAAGGTAAACTTAAAAACAAGCATGTAAAGAAAAGTGCCTTCAAGTGATCTGTACACTCTTGCACTTTATTTTTAAACAAAATAATGGCATTGAAAAACTCAAGGCAAAACAATTTGTTTTGTAAGCTTATCTACTGTGCATTTTGTGTGGCTCCCAAGATGTGAAATGTAAATTATTAAAAATCCTGGGAAACAGTCAAGACCGGGACAGCAGTAGGTGTTATGTGAGATAGCATTAGTTTCAGAACTAAGCCATATCACTTCATGGATCACATGTCCAAGGTGGATGTCAAACACAAGGTTAATGTGAAGAATTCAGGCCTACAGAACAAATTCCGGAAATGGGAGCTAAATTCTGTCCAAGCCCAGCAAACTGTGCAAAATTGGGAATCCTCGTTTTGGCTTCCTTCTTAGTTGTCTGGAAAACATCCATAGCAGGGAATTCGAACAAATCTGAGCCAAAATTCTTGGACTGCATTTGATTCAGATTATTTTATGGGTTATATATTCCTTCCCACCACTTCAACTTTTCCTGTGGAAAGCCAATAAGTGTTTATAAGCTCTCTGCTTCTCTCATGCTTGTTTTTGGCTTATTTTATACTTTCGATTCTCTTTTGATAGAATAGCAAGTTGGACCTATGTTTAAGCATTTGCTTGTTACAGGGGAAGAACTACTGGAGGGGTTTTTTTAGCTTGCTTATTTATGGAAACAGTAGTTATGGAATCATGCATTCCTTTTAACTTCACCAGTCAGTCAACCAGGAGATATGAAATACCACAGATCTATTTTCTCAACAATTGCAAGATTTCACTTGTAATATGAGCATTATACACAGAGTTCTTTTTTTCTAATGTTGTTTTTTTGTTTGTTTTTACTTTGTTCTGTAAATGAGCTTGTAAGGGACTTAGGGTAAGTGTAAGGGACCTCAAAGTATGGCGTATTAATAATAGGCACTTATAATAGCTTCTCGCTTGGTAGATCTGAGCAGCTCAAATGCATGAACGAACCTACCGTATTTATTAATGTATCATTGTAGCACACCTGCAAGATGAGACTTTTTATCCCATTTAAGACATGATACTTAGAAACACAAGCAATGTCTTAATGAAGATATCACAGCAGATATGTAGTAGATATGGGGTCTGAAATCTGGAGTTCCTTATATCTAGGACTATTCTTTTCTTTCCTGACTCCAAAAGAAAGTAATTATAGAGCATCACCTGAACATCCAAAATTGTCATCTCTGTACACTATACGAGTGTGAGTAAAAAAAATACATTGTTAACTGTCTATAATGACCAAGTTGAAGATGCATGTTGCTATTAATCCATTTCAGCTAGATTAACAAGGTACACAATTAATAGTGACTTAATTTGAATCGTATAAGCCAAGCTTAAATTTTTAGATTGTAAAAGTAAGAAGACACTTCTGGTAACTCAAGTAATCTTTGTATAGTATGGAGTATCTGCAGCAGCTACTTGTGGAGCAGAACAAAGAGCCCATTGAACAATTTGAGGGAAGATCTCATAGGATGTATCTAGTACTCTACATTTGCTAACAGTTATGGAGTAAGAAATATATATGAGTGCTTAACATAATGTCAGTACAAGTCTGTGAAATGAGGCATTTCAGTAAGGTATGATGTTCTTGAATTTTTGCCTTTCTCCATGCACACAGCTAAAATTTTGTGTATTGTCTAGACAATGGATCTTTATCTTAGTCTGGGTTAAAAAGTGAGAGCGTTGCTTCTGTATGCTTTTATACCTCAGGCTCCTTGAGGAATGACTATACTAGTGTTGGGTTTCATATGTGGGCATCATTCCACTGTAAAATGTGTTGGGGTCATTGCTCTGTTTCTGTATAATCCACGACTGAGCAATACTGAATAATAGTTGTTTAATTGCTATGTAGAAATGAATGGCTCTCTGTTTAGTTGTATGTCTTGTCAGGTTTAATTGCAGTCATTGGGAATTTTCAGACTAAATTACGTGTATAGAAATCAGTATTTTTTGATACGGTATGCTGGAGGGCATTCACCATTTATAGATACTATAGTAAGGCATATCATATAAATGCATAGAAGATAAGCATGTTTTATAATTCTTGGGCACATCTTTTAAAAATGATTTGGTTTATGATTAAAAATAAAACTAAGATATTCACACTGGCTGTGACTTTTAACCTAGTGCTTAGTATTTGCACTGAACATACTGCAAATAATTTTCAAGGTCGATGGGTATTACAGCGGTTTTAACAATATGAGATATACCAGCTGGCCATAATGCACTACCTTCTTCTGACATAACAGCTTTAGTTAAAGGAATATACCTGAGTGAAGCGTGGAGAAAGGTGTGTTCCTTCCAAGCATGGACCTCATGTGTGTACAATATAAATGTATCTTTTCCTATTTCCAGATGCATAGTTAAAGTCACTTAGCAATTTATTGTCATGTCACATTGCATAAAATTGTGCTGCTATAACACAGCTTAAATGTTAATGTTTTGAAGGTAATTTATGGGTGGCATGGGAGAATTAGTAATCAAAACGGTAATAGAATTGGAACCAGCTATGGGAGCTAGAGAGGAAATTGTCCTTCCTTCCTGCAGTAACTTAGACATGCTGTAATTTTTAACCCATACCCTCACCCTGTGGTTGTAGATCTTCTTTGCATGACTATCTGATGACCCCACCTCATCCCCTGTTTTAATGCCTTATCCTAATTGATTAGTAAGTTTGTAGAAAACTGGAATATTTGTCACTGAGTGGGATGGTATGCATAAATTTGTGTCTCTTAAGATCTTGGAATAAACATTTGAGTGAACACCTTTTTACAATCAGAATTGGAGAACTGTTGAAAAGTATAGTCTGTGGACAACTCTCTCTCTAGAGATGTGATTGTTTAGTTTTGCTGACTGTAGTGTGTTTGCTAAGAATAACAGGATCCCTGAGGAATTTGAAGAACTTCACCAACATTGCTGAATAAAACCTTGTAACAGATTCCTTATGATAGATATTATTTATTCAAATATGCAGGAATGAAATAAATTGCACAAAGTCAAAGGTCAGGGATTGCTCTACAGTTAAATGGTGTTTTAATTTTGGTCGTTAAAATGTGTATAGTTTAAAAGAGATGGCTCACTAACGCAGTTGCTATTATACTGGTATAGAGGTTCTTATTCATATTGCCTTGATGTTTATGAAATTCTATGCCAACGTGATCACCTGAAGTCTTAAAGTGAACATCAGGCTCTTGTTTGATGAGAGGAAAAATACATTTTCTATTCTATTCTGTTTTATTTCCATTGTAATAATCTCCACATGTGTTTTAGACATAAGTGCTGTATGTTGAACATCTATTGGTTGTGTTGGCTTTTTAAGTTTTGATGAGTCCAAAATTAAAGTTTAGAGGGTAGTGCTGCTGATGGACTTAACTCCACTGCTTATGAAACTTGCAAAAGAAACTAGTACTTATTCTACTACATATATTATTTTAATGTACTTCCATAGAAGTGCACATAACTAAAATTACCTTTTGCTGCATGAATTACAAAGGCTTAATAATATCACTGACTTTTAAAATATTTGGAGGGGAGGCATTTTTTTTGCAAAAAATGTTAAACTTTGTAGATGTATGGTTTGAATTCTAAAATACTTCATAAATAATTTAAGACAGAAGACAAATCTGGAGAACTGTAAAGCTATTTTAATGACTGAAAAACATCTAAGAGTGTTCTAATTATTAAAAGCCAGGATACTGCTTCTGGAATTCTTAGTGTAACCTTGGTTTTCATAGTTTCTCTTGGTGAGTCAAGTGAAAGAACTTCACGCATTTTTTTTCCTAAATTTTTCCAAAAGATGATATGATAAAGTGTCTGTACAGTTTAGATAAAGTATGTTTTAGAGTGAGTTTAATGTAAATAATTAAGTGAGCTGGCTAGCAAGTTAAAAAATGTTATGCATTAATGAAAGTTAGGTTCAGTCTGGTCCTGCTTCTCATGTTGTGTTCTTAGATTCTTTCATGTGTGTCTTCTAGGGCATATTCTCTGCAGAAGAAATCCCATGTGGAATCTATGTGGTACAGAAATTCTTATCAAAGTGGATGTGAAATATGTGGATGCCTGTTTGCGCAAAGTGAGGCCTGTTTGCATCTGAACATGTGCATTTGGCACTTAAACTCTGAAGAGATGAAAGTTCACAATTATTTGTTCTTTCTGATTTCAGAATTAAGCTATTCTTTGGTTACCTGCCAGCCTGAGCAGAGCTTTCAGAGCAGAGCAAAAATGTTAGTTGTGTGTTTTGTTTCTCCTTGTTGTCAGCTGATCTATGGTTATGTGTGCTATTTTGCTCTACTGTTTCAGAGTAAATAAAACTATTCCTTTAGGTCAAAATGAAATATTCTATTCAGCTCTAAAGAATAATCTTAATAAAGGTTATATTTGACTGAAAATGCTAGTGGTTTTTTTCATTCTCAACATGGTAGATAGTAATTTTGCATATCTTATTGCTGTAGTAAAACTGTATATTGACTGAACATGGGTGTTTTGGTGGTATGTGGCAGTTGTGCATACTGTTTTAGCAAATATGAAGTATTTGTATTTATACACATTTGAAACTGAGATGATAAAGCTGAAATAGGCAGGTGGTTATGTGAGCAGAATGTAACATATCTGAAATATCACCAGAACAATCAGCTTAAGTAAATCACTCTCCCAGAAAGTGCAAAGGAAACTTAAATGACCATAGGCAATTTTAGAATTAAATCAGTTTTAGCAGTGATTACAACTTGCTTTAGAAAAGGCTCAAGAGAATTTCTCTGATATACATTTTGAGAACAATTCCCAGGTCATAAATAGTAATATAAACTATGACTTCATAAATCAAGGGCTTGTTATAAATTTTGAAATTATGTGAATGATATTTTAGAATCTAGGTGAAAAATAGCAACCTCCTGAAATCTATCTAAAAATATCTCTCAGGAGACAGATCACTCAGGCTTTTTGCTGTACTTTAGAAGTGTGATGTTTATATCTAAAAATGTATTTGCAAACTGTGCTGAGACTCTAATTGCAATACCTTTTGTAAATTGTTAAGTCATTGGAGTCTTTTCAGAAGGGGACATGCCAGTAAGTGGCATGAAAGGGAAGAGGAGATTTAATTCATGTTACCTGTTGTGTCTGGGAACGGTCTCTGAATTAACATTTGACTCATCATCTGATAAAATATGTTGTATCATCTGACCTATAATAACATTACGAATGTATAGTTTTAGACAGTCATATGTTGGAATGAAGATTTAATCTTCTAATGTTTTTTAATCTTTCTATTCTTTTCCCTTACTGATTAAACCTGATGTTCTGGTTTTGGCCGGGATAGAGTTCATTTTCTTCATAGTAGCTAGTATGGGGCTATGTTTTGGATTTGTGCTGGAAACAGTGTTGATAACACAGGGATGTTTTAGTTATTGCTGAGCAGTGCTCACACAGAGTCAAGGCCTTTTCTGCTTCTCACCCCACCCCACCAGCGAGGAGGCTGGGGGTGCACAAGAAGTTGGGAGGGGACACAGCCGGGACAGCTGACCCCAACTGACCAAAGGGATATTCCAGACCATATGATGTCATGCTCAGCAATAAAACTAGGGGGAAGGTTGGCGGGGGGGCCGCTGCTCGGGGACTGGCTGGGCGTTGGTCGGTTGGTGGTGAGCAATTGTTTTCATTTGCATCGCTTGTCTTTCTTGGGTTTTATTTCTCTCTCTCTGTTCTTTTCCTTTTCATTACAATTTATTATTATTATTATTATTACTGCTATTTTCATTATTATTATTATTTTATTTTATTTCAATTATTAAACTGTTCTTATCTCAACCCATGAGTTTTCTCACTTTTACCCTTCCAATTCTCTTTCCCCATCCCACTGGGGAGGGGAGTAAGCGAGTGGCTGTGTGGTGCTTAGTTGCCAGCTGGGGTTAAACCACAACACCTGACAAAACGCTCTGGTTCAGATCAGAAGAAAAAAATTTCATGAGGCTGTGAATTAGATGATGTTGAGAGAAGCTAGTCGCAGTACTGCTTCCATATTGAATAAATAAATTTACTTCCTGTAGGCATTTGAAAGGAAGTTCATCTATTTAAGCATCTCCTTAATTCTTGAATGCACCCCAGAGTAATGCATCTTAACTCACTAAAGAAAAGAATAATCTCTTTAGTCTTCCTGTACTTAAATTTCAAGACATGAGTTCTGTGCTGTTTTTAGTGTTACCTGAATTAAAGGATAACTGGGGGAGATAGCATTCTGTAGGGCCCTTCTAATATTTCTGTTCATTCTGAAGGTTTTCTGCATTTGTCATGGAATTACGAGTTATCTGCATTTTTCCAAGAGTAACAGATATTGTGGGCGTTTCATGGGAATATCAGCCAAGATGATTCATACCAGTGTTTGCATGTATTCTCTTGTTTTCCATAATATTTTCCTTTTTCTTTATCTTTTTCAGGCCGAAATTTTAGATAACAAACACACACATAGGCCCTGATTCATCCAACCTAATCAAGGCACCTATGTTAGGAATTTAGTTGCCTTGCACTCCCTGAATAGTTCATGACATGGAGAGGTCTCCAGATTATTCAGTGTTTTGATACACTGATTCTTTTTCTGGAGTTTTCTGTCCCTTTTTGAAGGCTGCATAGGAAGTCTAAAGTAACTGTTTTCCATATTTAGATGCATCGCATTCGTAAACTTAGATTATATGAATCTGGGCGAAACTGAATTTAATAACATGCAAGTTTTCATCAGAATACATCTGTTAACTCTAACACCTAAAAGAGAGGAAATTGAAAGTTGTTGAAATGTCCTCTCAAATCTGGATGCTTCCTTATGCATGCAAGTTTGTGGATAATGCATTACTATAAACTCAAATGTTTCTATTTTTCTGTTGCTGTAAAACAGCATCTTATCCATCTCTCACATTGTGGTTTTTTTTTTCATACTCCCATCTTTCTCTTGAGTGTACGCTTATACAACCTTAGTGTATATCTTAGACATTTATTTTCAGTTTAAGTTATGGAGGAAAATAATGAAAAATTGTGACTCAGAAAAACTGCCTGTTTTACAAGTAATATGGTTTTAATCAGTGCATGAGGAATAACTTGTGGAACAAAGCATGAACATCAGTGTGTGTTTGTTTGCAATAGAGGTTTAAAAAAAAAAACCCAGAAAAAATAAAATTGAACTCTTATTACTGTCTTCAGCTTTCACTGCTGTCATGGAAAATTCAGCTGGGTGCCTAATGGCTGAAAACATAATTCTAGTCTGAAAAGAGGAATGAGACATGTTTTCTTCCAGATCTGTGAAATACTCCTCCCACACCCCCTTTTATTTTTCTTCTAATAGCGTTTCAGACTCAATATTGAAGGATGGAACAAGATTCTGTTCTCTCTGTTCATCATCACTAGAATAGTCTCTTGAATTTCATTCATTTACACATATGTAGTATCTATCCAAGTTGGATGTGAGATAGAAAGAACGAACTGCATGTTTGTGGCTCTGAACTTAACCACAAGACAGGGAAGTTGTGCAAGTGTCCCCCTGTGAAATTTGTTGGACTTCTGTAACTTGTTTTCCCTGAGAAGAGAAGCACTTGGGTTGGATTATAGGTGATGTTTGAGAGAGAATACTTTGACCTGTAAACCAAACACATTTGATGCAGAAATTAGCAAGCAACAACAAACATGAGTTGCTTTTTTGTTGTTGCTTCTAAAATAAAATTTGTTTAAAGCCTTCTGCTTTTGGGATTAGCATATCGTTGTGCCTGCATACCATGGCAGTTGGACCAGATTTCTGTGATGCTGTTATAACAGTTTATCTGCACAATTCAACCATTTTCTGTGGTGTTTTATCTGTCTAGACCGAGGAGCTTGTGGTGTTGTACCTCTCCGCTTTGGGAATTACTGTGTCAGAAATCCCATCCTTTCTGTTGTGATTGTTGACGAGTTGTCTGCCCATTTGTTTTAGTCTTAAAATTGCTTAAGAGTATTTTCTTTCAAGATGTTACATAATTTACAGCACAAACATTTTTATTAGGCAACATTACATTTCTCTGTTTAACTACTCCTGTCACTCTTGATTACTCTTTTTTTAATCACACCTATTACTTTGAACTCTTTGCTGGAGAAGAATGGAAAATATAGACAATTATTATTGCCTGACCACAAGAAAGAAGATTTCAGCACTGTTAGTCTGTATGCTGGAGTCTAAAATAAAAGCCTTTCAAAGGCTCTCAAACTTTCCTGCTCCCCCCACCTTGCCCCCCAGCAGTGTGACATTTGCTTTTCCACGCGATACAGTCATTTTGGAGGGGAAGAGAGGAGGCTTTAACAAAACTTAAAAGAAAACATGAACATAACATATTTAAACAAAATGCTTGAAAATAGAAAGTTCTTTTTTCTTAATTGCCAGAAAGCCTGGGATTTGGATGATTAAAACATGGTTTTCTGCAGGGAGTCCTTCAGTTGGGAGTTTGAATTGCTGCTGCTACTTAAGTAGGTGAAGGTACTTCCATCACCATTTGATGCTAGAGATTTTTTGTCCCCCCTCCTGCTTCCACCAGCTATTCCTGCTGTCAATTAGGAACCCAGTTATTCCATCTGTCTTCTAGTGAGGCAGCAATTGTCTGTGTCAGACCATTTCTGTTAAATTTGTTCTATGAAACCCACAGTTTCATCAGAAATGGAGAAGTCTCTGTAAAGGGTAGCTCCTGCCTCCTTTTCTTCACTCCTGCCCATGAACAGACAGCATCTTCCATGTGGGGTGTACCAAAGCAGAGACTCAAAAGAGCAGGGTGTGAGTGTTTACATATTTCTGCTGGATGAAATCCAGCAGAAGGGACTTTTCTAGTATAGTGCTTAAGGTATTTAAAGTAAGTAGTAGCTAAGCCGACTTTAACCTCTTCCCCTGCTCAAGGCAAGAAAAAACCCCCACAGTATTTAGGGACAGTGGCAAAGTGAATAGAAGAGTGTTGTCAGGCACAGGAGCTTAACAGTCAACTAGTGCTGGAATTCCCTGAAAAAATGTAACTGCAAACTGCAGATGTGATTCCTGACTTGCAGTGTCCCTTTGCAGAAATTATTTGAAAGGTAAGACTTTTCATTTTTGAGTAAAACTGTGAACTCCTAGAATACACTATTTCACAGATTTAAGATATATATTAATCTTGTGAAAACCAGGAAATTGAGATTTTTTTCAAAAATATAAGGAGATATGTTAACACCAAAACTGTTTTCCTTTATTTCTGCTTAAAGAGAAAGATAAATTTAACATGTTGTCTTTGTTCTGATATAGTTAAAAAAAAAAAAAGAAAAACAACAGAAAAAAATCCTGTTATCATCTCGTCTAGTTTTAATTACAATACAAATTTTCTGGAACAGTGTTATTGAAATATTAAAATCAATTTGCATAAACTGGCAGTTGAAATCCAAGCAGCAATTGGAAGAGCTGGAAGTGCAGGTACACTTTGGGCAAGCTCTACCTTTTCGATTAGTCAGACTTATAGTAATATTCCAATATATGTGGGATCCTCTTGTTCAAATCAGCATAAAATGTATTAAGTATATTTTCCTTTGAGAGTGTGAAAAAGGATTCTATAGCAGTCCTTATTCTTTGGAATGTAATAACTGGAAAAGTGGTAGTTGTATCTGATTTTTGCGTGTGCATATAGGCATTTGTAGCAGGTTAGAGACATTTATAGTATTCAGTCATTTAGGAAGTTCATAGTTACTAAAATAGAATAAGCCACCTTGGTTTTTTGTAAATGTTTGTCTCATTTGAAGATGTTATGCCAAGATATGTTCCTGGACATTATCTTAATTTTTTTGTTTTGAATAGTCTAAACAGTTACTTTATCTGTCAAGCATCCCTTGGACACTGCAGAATGTAGCACTGCTAGCACTCACCAAATGTCTGACTTTTGGGCTCAGGCTGTTTGATTTATCAGGTGGCAGAATGTATTCCTATCTGTTGTTCTCCCTTAAAGATAAGTAGCCAGAACGGTGTTTAACATGAGTGCACTGTAAAGCAAAAATGTTTTTATGTGAGTGGTTCACTCTTCTCATTAAAAGAGGGATTTGATTATCATTACCTGGAGGAGCTAGCAATTAAAATTAAATAGGTTTGTTCTAGCACATTTTGTTTATTAATTTAAAATTATTTTGTTTGAATTATTGAAAGAACTCTTAAAGTAGTTAAGATACCCTCTCAAAATTAAGTTCAGTGCTGACACAATATAGACATACAATACCTACCTTTGTGGTAAGGAATATAAAATAAGCAACCTTGCAGTGATTAAGATGAGAATGACCAAAATGCTGTTTCTCTTTCCAGCAACAGATGGTTTCTGTGAAAGCCTTTGATTTACAGTAGTAGTACATCTTTTGTTGTGAGTGATGGCAGTATGAATCTTGGAAGCTGGCTGTTTCCTTTTCACACTTCTGTTTTTATGGAATGTGCTTAGATGGCAAGTACAGGCAGTGGCTGTTGAGCAGTTTTTTGCATCCCTAAACCAGCAAATACCAATTTATAGTGCAGGGAATGATCAGGCATGGAAAATTTCATTTGTATTATAATTATACCTTTCTCTGGGTGCTTTATAGTGTCAAATTGAACAATAAACTCATTTTCATAATCAAAGCTTCACTTGGGAATTTTGAGTTACACCTGTTTCTCAACTTGTAAACCACTGAGGCTGTGGAAGTGGCTCTTAATGCCATGTGGGCTATACGTTTCACAATGTCATGTGTAGCTATTTGTAAACCTTTACTGTTACCTTTTCAAACTTAGCATGGACCACAGTCCCATGAATATTTTTTTTTTCCTCAGGTGCATATATAAGATTTCCATGCTAATACTAGAGTTCCCCTTCAAACACCTGTGACTATCAAAGATGTATGTATGCTGTGAATGTGAAAATAGAGGGCATGAGTCTTCTGCTGGCTTATCTCTGTAAATATATGTGAAAAAAGGGAAAGGAACTATACAGTTGGTTTGGGAGTCAGAGCTGTTGTTAGTGGTAAGAAGTAAAGTTATAAAGAAGGGTAGGTTTGGCTAAATCAAAGATAATGAAAGTTTCAGTTTTATCAGAGAAATAAAGCTGATTGATAGAACTGGAGGAGAAAACAAGAGTATAAAGGAAATCAGCCTGGTGCTTTAGAGACTTTCTGTGGCAAGAGTGAAAAAAGGGAAGGAATTGGCAAAGATGGATAAGGAAAGAGATATAACATATAATATAAAGTGTGCTTAAAAATTATTTTAAAATCAAGCTTTGGCAACAGAAAATTATAACAAACATATCTGGCATCAAAATGATGGATTGTGTCTGTTTTAGGAAACTTAGTGGTACCAGACAAATGAGCATTTTGAGAATAATGATTCAAATGACCTTTGTAGAACCTTGCAATTACTGCAGTACTTTCAGTACATTTCTTTCTGTGTAAATTAACTAATTTCATATTTGTATTACAGATGTTAGTGCGATGTGTTAGATGTTTTAAATTATAATTGCCTTCAATCTGTATATTGCTGTTAAATGAAATGCCCTGGATTACATTGTTTTGACTATGTTATGGCTGCCATTGAAGTGGCAGTCGTAAAGCCCCACGAGAGTTGGGGGTAATCACACAAGTTGAAATAGGAAGCCAATCCATGATCTTAATAAACCATGTAGGTAACTTAGCTCCTGTAATGAATTTATAGATTTTTTTTTTCTCATTAGTTTCATTTACTTCACAGATTCATTTTATTTGAAAAGTCATTGTATAATATGATGGTTTGGCTAAATCACAATTCAAGATCATTAGATATTGATGATTAAGAACCAAAGATAATTTTAGTGTTTTCTGAAGAGGAAAAACAGGAAATCTTTTACTGTTTTTGTTCTTTATTAAGGTAGTCTCATATTTTTTTAACTTCTTAATTATTCCTCATACTTTTGGGGTATATCCATGAAAATAAAAATCTGGAATCAGTCTCTTGTTTCTGATCCACCCACCCCCCTTCCCCTCCTCAGGTTATGGCTGGTGTGAGGGAAACATTTCTTACCTTTGTTTGTTTGTTTGTTTGTTTTGTCATAGCACTGTTTTCACAGAGGTGGATTTTTTTTTTTTCAGAACCCTGTCAAGAAAATTCCAGATTCTCATGAAATTACACTCCAACATGGGACAAAAACAGTAACTGATAACACATTTTCAACACTTCTTGTTTTTTTAGAACTGAGCCAGTCTATGAAAAAGTTAATGAATACTTATTGTCAGATAAAGATCAAGAAACTAATTCTTTTTCTTAATTTGTTATTTTAGCTCTTTTCTTATTGCAATGAAAGTGTGTTTTAGGACTGCCTCTTCGCTTTCTTGTAATAACCCAAACCTAACTCCATTTGACTCAAATGTAGTCTCATTTTCATCTTCCTTTTTGACAAATATACTCTCTGCAATTATTAGAGTTCCTCTTCTAGTCTAGACCTTCCTAATCTAGATGTAGGTCTAATCTAGACTTTTCTCTGATGACATGCATTTTAAAGAGGACGTTATTGCTGAAGTTTCCAATGACCTCTTTGTAGCAGAATACAGGTCTCCTTCATTCACCTTGAATCTTTAAGTGCCTTTTATACACCATTCTCAATTTCTTGAAACCTTGTTCTTCCTTGTCTTTGACTACATCTTTTCTAGGTTTCACCTCAAATATATTGCTCCTTCACTTTCTTTTAAAGAACTCGCTCTCTGACTTGGAACTATCATTTCTTTGTTCCCAATGTTTTTATCTCTGGGTAATCTCATTTTCCAACATGAATTCAACTGTTTTTATGTGCTGATTGAGCAAAGATCTACTTCTGTAGAATAAAACTTATTTTCTGGCCATGAATAGCCCTGAATCTATTCCCAAGTCCTTTCCCCATATTCTTCTTTGGTCATTAAAGATGCTGCTGCTGTTTATCCTATTCAGTTTTGGCCATGACTTAGGCTTCAGTGAGAAAATAATACTAGTATTCCTTTTATTGCTATTATATTCCTGTGAAAGCACTGTCAGCTAGTTAATAGAATTCTCACTGATGGCATTCCTGAGAATTTCTTGGAAGAGGGGGAAAAAAAAGAAAGGAAAGAAAAATAAAACTAAAAATTATTTGAGAAAAATGCTTTTTAAACAACCTAAAGAAATGTATAGTTTTCCTTTATTGGGTTTTTAAGAAAACTCGTTGATTCATTTTCTGTTTATTTTATGTAATTAATATAATAATACATTTAATAATTTAACATTCAACAATATTAAATACTTATTTTAAATAATAAAGTTAATTTATTAACATCTATAGCAAATTAAAACATTAAACATCAATAATTTATGAGTTTAAGAGTTGAATATTTAATATTGCAATTCTTAATATTTATTGCACATTTTAAAGGAATTTTCTGGAGGTTTAAACTTAGCAGTAAAGATCATAAACGTTTTTATAAGCTTTCAGAAATAGTTATTTGCAGAAGTGCCTATTCATTAATCTGGCATCAAACTTGGAGTGTGGAGAGGTGATAAGGCCTACCCATTTGTTTTATTATAGTGCTAGGCATATAGATGTAGAGGGAGGAGAGGAAAGAAGTAACAAGTGTGTTATCAATAAAATTAAAAGAGAATATTTTTATTTTCAAGACCTGTAAAAGATGCATTGTATTACACTAAACAAAAGTAGAGTGGATTTTTGTCCACACAGTGCATGTAATTTCTTTGCATACTAATTTCTGTGCATACCAGGATTTCCCATTTTACATGTGACAGTAACTGATTTTGCAGTATGTTTCATGAATACATTTCCTAACAACCTTTATTATGTAAAAAATTTTGATTGATTTTTCTCTATATTAAACCAGTAAATCTTTTGATGGTTTCTTAAAGCATAAGCTCATGTTATTTCTAATTAAAAGGCTTTGTAAGGGGGAAGTTACAGTTTTGGAAGACTTCTGAGGTATTTTGACTATGTGAGAATGCAGCTGTCATCACCTAGAGCAGAGGTGAATTATAATGTGGGTATATATAGCACAGTTGGATTAGATTGGATGCAGTGAATGAAACATATCATTGGAAAAAAACACCTCTTCTGTAGAAGGACTATCTTGGTTTGTTTTGTTTTGTTTGTTTGTTTTAGAATAATGAAACTACTCACCCATGTCATTACACACATCAGGATGGGAGCAACTTCATATCTTGATATCAGTGTTTTACCCCAACGTTTTAAAATACAATCTTCTCATATACAGTTCATACAGTGTTCATACAGTGTACTGTATTTTGGCTAAACTTATGTATCCCATCTGTACCTCTTCTGTCTAATGAACTTGGGTTTGATGATGACTGTATTCCTGTGCAGCTGAAAAGTCTCAGAAAAGATTTCCCAAGCTGCAGGCTGGAGAGTCTTTCCAGAAACCTGATTAATTTCCTGGTTGCCTTGCTTGTACAGTGTAATACAAGTTACTGTTCCCAATGAAACTTCAGGGATATATATTATTTTTTTTCCTCCTGACACTTTTGATACATAGCTGGGTATGAGAAAGAATACATAATCATAGGTATTCTGAACAGTGTGCTTTCTAATGTCTCATATCACAGCTGCTCCTTCCTGTAGTAGTTATTGTAGAATAGAATACATGAGTCTGTTAACTGAATGCATGATTAATCTGGAGATGCCCAGTTTTTCTGCATGTTAGAAATCATGAATGAAATGAATGGGGTTCAAAACTTGCATTTAAATGATAAAAGGGGCAATTTTCTGGAAACACATAAGAGGTTGCATCTGTTTAATTCGTAAATCAAATATGTCACAGTGACATAATCGGTAAGTGGAGTTTAATTAGATTTAACTAGATTTAGTGGGGGAAGGGGATGGAGTTCTAAGCACTAGAGAATAGCCAGGGGTTGCTGAGGCATTAGGAAGCCACAGGGAAAAACCTGTGAATTGCCTCAACGGAATTGGGGCGAACTCCTCTAAAAAGGGGATGTGGCCAATAGCCCAGCTGAAGTGCCTCTATACCAATGCACACAGCATGGGAAACAAACAGGAGGAGCTGGAAAACTCCGACCTGATTGCTATCACAGAAACTTGGTGGGATGAATCGCACAATTGGAGTGCTGTGATTGATGGCTATAAACTATTCAGAAGGGACAGGCAAGGAAGGAGAGGTGGGGGAGTTGCCCTCTATGCCAAAAATGGGATTGATTGCACAGAGCCATCTTTGAAGAACAGCAATGTGCAAGTCGAGAGCTTATGGGTGAAAACTAGAGACCAAGCCAACAAAGGAAATTTTGTGGTTGGTGTCTACTACAGGCCACCCGATCAAGAAGAGGAGGTGGATGAAGAGTTCTTTCTTCAACTGCAGGAAGCATCACGCTCGCAGGCCCTGATCCTGATAGGGGACTTCAACCACCCGGACATCTGCTGGAAAAGCTGCACAGTGAACTGCAAGCAGTTGAGGAAACTACTGGAGTGCATTGAGGACAACTTCCTAGTACAGGTGATGGAGAGCCCGACCAGAGGAGAGGCACTGCTGGACCTGTTGCTCACTAATGCGGAAGAACTTATGAGAGGTCAAGACTGGAGGTAGCCTGAGCTGCAGTGATCATGCCCTGGTGGAATTCTCAGTCTTGAGGGGTACAGGATGGGTAAAAAGTAGAGTCAGGACCCTAAACCTCAGAAGGGCAAACTTTCGGCTGTTTAGGGCGCTAGTGCATGGGATCCCTTGGGAAACTGCCCTCAGAGGCAAAGGAGCAAATGAGAGCTGGGACATATTTAAAGACATTTTTCTTAGGGTGCAAGAGTTCTCAGTCCCGACGTGCAAGAAGTCGGGCAGGGGATGCAGGAGGCCAGCTTGGCTAAGTCAAGACCTCTTAGCCAAACTAAAACACAAAACCAAAATGCATAGGCAGTGGAGGCAGGGATACACATCCTGGGGAGATTATAGGGATATGGCCCGTGAGTGCAGGGAGGGGATCAGGAAAGCCAAGGCACAGCTGGAGCTGAACTTGGCTAGGGATGTGAAAAATAACAAGAAGGGTTTCTTCAGGTACATGGGACAACAAAGGAAGATGAAAGAAACTGTACCCCCCCAATGAACGAAATGGGAGACCTGGCTACAACCAACATGGAGAAGGCTGAGGTACTCAACAACTTTTTTGCCTCGGTCTTCACCGGCAAGTGCTCCAGCCATGCCACCCAACTCACAGAATCCAAAGGCAGGGACTGGGAGAATGAAGAACCGCCCACCATAGGAGAAGATCAGGTTCGAGACCATCTAAGGAACCTGAAGGTGCACAAGTCCATGGGACCTGATGAGATGCATCCGAGGGTCCTGAGGGAACTGGCAGATGAAGTGGCTAAGCCACTCTCCATCATATTTGAAAAGCTGTGGCAGACTGGTGAAGTTCCGAGTGACTGGAAAAGGGGAAACATAACCCTCATTTTTAAAAAGGGAAAAAAGGAAGATATGGGGAACTACAGGCCAGTCAGTCTCGCCTCTGTGCCCGGCAAGATCATGGAGTAGATCCTCCTGGAAACTATGCTAAGGCACATGGAAAATAAGGAGGTGATTGGTGACAGCCAACATGGCTTCACTAAGGGCAAATCGTGCCTGACAAATTTGGTGGCCTTCTATGAAATATGCCTCTTCTATGCCTCTAAAACAAAGCAGTACAATTACATTAAGAAGGAATCAGTTGCCTGGTGAAGGGCAACATCATTTCTGCAACATCTTGGTTTTCCTGAAAGTACTTTTTTTCAAACTGTTGCCTATATCATGGCACTATATGTTTGAAATATAGTGAGGTACCAGCATGAGGAGCAGTGTGAGCCTGAAGAGAAGATGACTAGGAATGAGTCTTTGATAAAATAAGGAATATCTAAGTGAACCTTTTCTACATGAAACTGGAAAAACAAAACCCAAAAGAAGCCTGTACTCTTTCATATAACAAAACCTTAATTTTAGCAAAACAAATTGTCCATCTTAAACTTCAAGAATAAATTCCATTCATAACTGGTGCTTTTATTGAAACATCTATTTTCTGTAGGTTACTTTTTCAACTGGGCACAGAAAAGGGAATATCTCATTTTCCATACAGCATTTTGTGTGGGAACTATTCAACAGCTCACATAAGTTTTTTTAAAGCTTTAGTATATACACTGTGTTATTGAGACTTTTTAAAAAGCACGGTAGTAGACTGATATATCTTTGAGACAAGGTTTTTTTGGTGGTACTTCTATGTGTCTGCATTAAATCATAGTGACTGTCAGTACTTTTTATGTATACAAAGTAGATACATACAGACCAGCATCCTTATATGCAAATTATTCTAATTTTTATACATGAATATCTGGAATTTTTAATACAGGTTTAGGCACTTGAAATAATTGGCCTGATTTTTTTTCTTTTTTTTTTTTTTTCCTTTAAGAAGATCAGCAATGCTAGCCTATAGCCATGACACTATTCACAGGTGTTATCTTTCACTCAAGAAGTAAGGCTTTCCCTTCTTTTATTGTGTATACAGGTTTGTGGAGCTTTTGTTTTGTTTTGTGTCTGCCCCCCCCCCAATTTTCTATAAGTCTATTCTTGGTGGAGTATAAGATTTTTTAAAATTATTTTTATTTTTTCTCATCAGAACTTTCTGACTCATCTCTTCAAATCCCTTTTCAGGCATTTTCTAGAAGTTTTTTTTATTTTATTATCACTTCACTTTCTTGTGCTGAAGACCGTCTTCCTTGTTGTGAAAGGGTTTCTGAATCCGATGATTATCTATCTGTCCAGGTTCCGGCTGGGATAGAGTTAATTCTCTTCTTAGTAGCTGGTACAGTGCTGTGTTTTGGATTTAGTGTGAGAATACTGTTGATAACACTCTGATGTTTTAGTTGTTGCTGAGTAGCGCTTATCTTAAGCCAAGGACTTTTCAGTTTCCCATGCTCTGCCAGCAAGCAGGTGTGCAAGAAGCTGGGAGGGAGCAGAGCCGGGGCAGCTGACCTGAACTAGCCAAAGGGGTATTCCATACCATGGAACATCATGCCCAGTATATAAACTGGGGGGAGTTGGCCGGGAGGGGCGGATCGCTGCTCGGGCACCGGTCAGCGGGTGGTGAGCAATTGCATTGTGCATCACTGGGTTTTTGGGGTTTTTTTGGGGGGAGGATTTTTTGGGTTGGGTTTTTTTTTTGTTTCATATCTTTATCAAGGATCTGGACGAGGGGATCGAGTGCACCCTCAGGAAGTTTGCAGATGACACCAAGTGTAAATATGCATGCAACTAGTTTATTTAGCACATCTGCCTTTCCTCCTATAAAAAACTACATATTCATGGTGAAGAACTGCTTGTGCAATGTAATATCTTGTAAACACGTAGGAGCTTAAAACATAATTAAGCAATACTACTTAGGAAGCCTTACTGCTTCTTATTAGTATTTTTCAAGAAACAGTAATTACCTTTCAAATTAACATTACATATTACCTAAACCTATAGTTATATTACATTATATTTGAGAGGAGTAAGCAATTTCAAGCTTGTGCTGGAGTGAGGGATCAAATCTCAGTGTGCCTTCCAGCCTAATCTTCTGGAACTTGCACAACATTAAGTCCATCTATCTTTAGTGATAAGTCTTCCCAGAAGAGAAGGGAAACATACAAAGTTATTTCAGAAAAACTTTACTTATTTAAAAGGATTTCTATGTCTTTAAATAAAACATTAAAATATTTGGATGCTAACAGTTTGTATTGGGTTTGCGTGGCAAGGTTTTGGTAGCGGGGGGGGGGGGCTACAGAGGGGTGGCTTCTGTGAGAAGATGCCAGAAGCTTCCCCTATGTCCGATAAAGCCAATGCCAAGCGGCTCCAAGACAGACCCGCCGCTGACCAAGGCCGAGCCCATCGACGACGGTGGTAGTGCCTCTGTGATAACACATTTAAGAAAGGGAAAAGTTACTGCGCGGCAGCAGTTGCAGCCAGAGAGAGCGGAGTGAGAAGATGTGAGAGGAACAACTCTGCAGACACCAAGGTCAGTGAAGAAGGAGGGGGAGGAGGTGCTCCAGGCGCCGGAGCAGAGATTCCCCTGCAGCCCGTGGTGAAGACCATGGTGAGGCAGGCTGTCCCCCTGCAGCCCATGGAGGTTAACAGTGGAGCAGATATCCACCTGCAGCCCATGGAGGACCCCATGCTGGAGCAGGTGGATGTGCCCTGAAGGAGGCTGTGATCCCGTGGGAAGCCCGTGCTGGAGCAGGCTCCTGGCAGGACCTGTGGCCCCGTGGAGAGAGGAGCCCACGCTGAAGCAGGTTTGCTGGCAGGACTTGTGACCCCGCGGGGGTCCCACGCTGGAGCAGTCTGTTCCTGAAGGACTGCACCCCTTGGAAGAAGGGACCCATGCTGGAGTTCATGAAGAACTGCAGCCCATGGGAAGGACTCATGTTGGAGAAGTTCATGGAGGACAGTCTCCTGTGGGAGGGACCCCACGCTGGAGCAGGGGAAGAGTGTGAGGAGGAAGGCGCAGCAGAGACAATGTGTGATGAACTGACTGCAATCCCCGTTCCCCATCCCCCTGCGCCGCTGGAGGGGAGGAGGTAGAGAAAATCAGGAGTAAAGTTGAGCCCGGGAAGAAGGGAGGGGTGGGGGGAAGGTGTTTTTAAGATTTGGTTTTATTTCTCATTATCCTGCTCTGATTTGACTAGTAATAAATTAAACTAATTTTTCCCCAAGTCGAGTCTGTTTTGCCCGTGACAGTAATTGGTGTGTGATCCTTCCCTGTCCTTATCTTGACCCACGAGCCTTTCATCGTATTTTTTCTTCCCCTGTCCAGTTGAGGAGAGGGAGTGATAGAGCGGCTTGGTGGGCACCTGGCATCCAGCCAGGGTCAAACCCACCACAGGCACTCTCAAACTATTGCAGATAATATTACTTAGAATTAAATATCAAATGTACGACTAGTGCTACATTCATAAAATTCAAACCAGGAGGAAAGTTAGAGGTACATGAAGTAACAAAATTTTATGGCTTCAAAGAAACCAGATGTTTGCACACGTGTGCGTGTCTGTGAGAGTAAACACAGAGAGTAAGGAACTGATAGTCTGGTACCTAGTCCCAAGATAAAATAAGTCTTTGAATAATTTAATTTTTTTATTCCTATGTCAGTTACAGAAATTTTAGGTCTCTCAGTTTTTACCTGTGTAAAATATACTTTTTCTTCCACATAAACCTGGTTTAACCATTGAGATACCTTGTGTACTACAGTGTTATTGAAATACTGTGCAGATTATCTAAAAACTTGTTCTCAAGAGTTGCATGAGGTAAAAATAAAGCAGAATTGACATTTATGAAAATCAAATTACACAGGAGGATTTGTATATCCACCTTATCTATCCTCACATAGTTGACGTTTTATTTTTTATTTCAGCCATAGTAATTCAGCTGTTTCCAATAATGAGGCTTAGGAATTACATGTGTCATTTATGTTAAGTTCTGGTGACTTTTTTCTTTCTCCTGTCTCTGGAACAGCACAAGTTCTCATCCTTTGGCATAGGAGCATGGTATTCGGCAGGAAGAGGGAGCATTGTGGTTATGTAAGGGTATAGTTCAGTTGCTTTTGTGAAAATCTCCTCTGATTAGTCAAAATTATAAGTCTTTGGAAAAATCACCTCTGGAGACTTGTTTGTAACATAGGAATGCCTTCATCAAGAAATTGCTGCTATCTTGCATGTATGTAGTAATTTGCACTGTACTGGCATAGTAGATTGCTTTTTGTCTTGATACGTGTAAAGGTGTGAAGTCCACTCCAGATACGTGAGGATGGCTTTTCCTAGACTAACTTGTCCATTTACAGATATATGCAGTGCAGAGCTGATTAAGAAAGCACAGCAAATGAGCAGGCCTGGTTAAGAGGAGTTTGAATAATGACTGTGCTGGCCCTTGTTGAAAGCTGTATGTTTATAAAAGGGTCAGTAAAGCTATTTTTGTCTTTATAAACTATGTACTTTTATATTAATATTTTTTTGAAGTTTTTCTTGATTAAAATGTTAGCTGCTGCAATAAAAAATGTAGTCACTTGTAAGAGCTTACATTTGAGAGCTTTTTCAACTGACATTTTTACTACATAACCTCATTTTTAAAGGGTTCAAACAGTTTCAGGTAAATTATCTGTCTTAAGAACCAAAAATTTAAAACAAAAGAAAAACTTCTTGCTGCAATGCAGAGAAAATGGGGGACCAAAGCATGCTAAATTGTGCCAATTTTTTTTCTCATTTATTTAAGCAAGTCTTGCTATTATATTGTCCACGGCTCTGCGGAAGTGAGTATGGCTTGTGCTTTGTCCCTAGACCCTATGGAATGGTTTTAATTTTAAAATCCAGATGCGCTTACGCACATACACAGGAACAAAATTCTACTTTCCACATAGCATGGTTGAAGTGAAATTGATTAATCAAGTGGTTTTGACATTCTGGTTCATGTAAACACTAACTTTTGCTGAAGACTCGGTTTTCAGTTAAGCATTGTGCTTTGATCTTCCAGTTTCGTTTTGAGATTCTGCCCCTAGTCTTGTAAGTTGATTCCAAGACTAGATCAGTTTGTTTTTCTGAAATAATAAACTTAGAATTTCATGTTATCCACAGCTTCCAAGTTTATCGTATATGAAATAGGGGAGGCTCATTCAGTTTGTCAGTGTAAGACAGAAACTCACACAGGAAAAACTAGGGAATCCACCCAGTGGTGATGGATCATAAATTAAGAATTTGTAGTTCCTTCACAGTAGTTTGAAATGACACATACATGCACATATATCTGGTGTATGTATAAATGCAGTGACTCTAGTAAGAATGTGAAGTCGTTCATGTGCCAACATCAGAGGTGACATGAAAATATACTACTTTTTTTTCCCCTCCATTTGTAAATGTAACTGATTTTGTAAACTTAGTTTACAACTTATCAGCCTTTAGTGAATTCCTGTATCTGGTAAACTTATACTTCTGACACTGACTTCTCTGCAACTACTATACATACTTTCAAACAAGATGGTCCAACTTTTTCAGTGGTAGGAACTGAATGGCAGCTTACGAACGTCTATGCTGGGCTACGTAAAATCAGCAGTGGCTTGTGGGTCTAAACAACTGGTCATAGATATGTGCAAGAGGAGGTTTTGACATCTCATGCACTTCTAAAAGCTGTGTTATCTTTCCACAAAATTGAGGGTGCCGGGACTGATGAAATTGTGCAAGGGGCCAAATTCAGCCTGGGACCACCAGTTTGACCTGTTTGCATCTATTATTGAGGGCTCTTTTGCTTCAAGAGAAAACACATTTGGATTTTAAACATATACAAAAATTAAAAATTGTATTTCAGAAATGACTTATTTTTTAAGAGTTTCCTTAGCTGCATTTTGCCATAGTAGGAAGGAACTAAACATATAAAGCATCCTGAATTTGCTTTTCACTGACGCAAGAAAAAAAGAAATACAAATTTTGCTGATTCCCCAGGTAAAAAGGAAGGGTAGAGCTCGGCATTTACACTCATTTAAAGAATAGCTGATTTATTGAGGAGGCATCCTTGAGTTCTAGCTGGAAAAAAAAAAAAAGAGTTAGAATTTTCCTACTACTTGATTGACCTGTGTAGAAGCGCTTTCCGCTGCAAGTTAAACCTTGATTGCTGTGGAGTATCCAAATAGGTGTGGGGATAGGTGCTTGTCAACTATGCAGATGAACTCATGAGTGCAGAAGGGAGTGGAGAAGGAAGACGTGTCATTTACAACTGTGACGGATACACTTGACCCCTAGCCATACTTTGGTTCAGGCTGACTAAGGTTGATTATGCAATGTTAAAACCACTAGTTAGAGGAGCCCTGGCAGTTCTTAAACCCTACTTAATTGCAAAACAGGATGAAATTAAAAGAGACACAGAACACAATGAGGGATTAGGTGATAATGATCCCCGTAACCTGGGCAGAATTAATGCACGACATCATTGTAAATCATGCCCGTGAAATGGGGTGGGACGATCCGTTAGCTGAAAGATCAGACCCAAGACCCCGAGCAGGAGATCATCGAGTGCGACCAGTAAAACAAACACCCCCACAGGAAACAGGAACTAGACCAAGGGAAAATACACCTAAAGACCCACAAGCAGAGTCTCGGGAGTGGAGAAATGAACTGTGGAAGAAAGCATTAGCGCTAGGCATTCCTAGAGCTGCAATTCAGGGACAGCCTACTGGCATTATCCTGAGTCTAATTCAAGCATTCCAGAAACGCAATGATGGCAAAGGGAGGGAGCGTACTCCAAATACTCTGGCACCATTGCCAGCTCCAAGAAAGAGCGATAACCCTTTCCTCCCCCTTAGGGATGGATTGCAAAGCATGAGGCCAAAAAACGAGTAATGCCAGGACGGCAACTGGACCTGCCTGTCTGGCAAGTGGAATCTTATCAATGGATAAATAATAATGGCCCATATATTTTGATTCCAGTTGGTCCTTGACGACAATTGGTAAAATTCCTAATAGATATGGGAGCACAAATTTCAATATTAACACAACAGGATGCTGAGATGCTGGGTGTACGATCTGGACGGCAAAGAGTTAAAATTACCGGAGTGAACAGAGCAAGTGTTATATGCCAAACCACAAAAGTTAATTTATGGCTCCCGGGTGAGAAGCGCATGTCGTCTACTCGCTTTGCAGTTAAAGATCACAATGAAAATATTTTGAGTTTCAATGTTTTGAATGGACGAACCTGGCGCCTGCCAGACCCTAACCCTGATAGAAATTGGGAGGCTACAGTGCGTGTACTCAGCGCAGCCCCTGCACTCCATGATTCAAAGAGTACTAATGTACCACAATACCCAATTTCTGCTGCGGCACGAAATGGAATTTCTGAGGTAATAGCAGACTTGGAAAAACAGCACATTATTTTCAGAACCCACTCCCTGCACAATTCACCGGTCTGGCCAGTCTGAAAACCAGACAGGAGATGGCATCTGACAATTGATTATCGGCGCTTAAATGCCAACACAGCTCCGCTAACGGCTGCAGTACCCAATATTGCAACTTTAACAGCCATGCTACAAGCAGCTGCACACCCATGGATGGCAACGCTAGATGTGAAAGATATGTTCTTTATGGTTCCCTTGCAGGAAGAGGATAAAAAGAAATTTGCTTTCACTTGGGAGGGGATACAATATACCTTTAACAGACTCCCACAGGGGTATAAACATTCACCCACGATTGCTCATGTTGCACTTGCTGAACTTTTACAGACAGTCTCACTCCCTCAAGATGTGAAACTGTACCAATATATAGATGATATTCTAATCGGAGGAACTTCCCCTGAAAAGGTGGGGGAAGCAGCAGCAACAGTGTGGCAAGCACTACATAAAGCAGAAGTTGAGATTCCACCTGAGAAATGTCAGGGACCAAGTAGAGAAGTAAAGTTTTTAAGTACTTGGTAGATAGCGGGCAGTGCAGTGATTCTTCCAGACACCTTAAGAAAAATCAAACAGCTGCAAATGCCCCAATCTAGGAAAGAGTTACAACAGTTGATGGGAACTTTAGGATATTGGAGAAAGCATGTACCTGGATTTTCTATCATTGCTTATCCGTTAGATTTGCTTTTATGGAAGGGCAAACCCTGGGAGTGGAAATTAGAACATAAGGAGGCGATAAAAACTCTGATTGAAGAATTAAAAACATATCAGTCCTTGGGACCAGTACACCCTCGCGACCCTATTATAGCTGAATGGGGTTTTGCTGAACATGGTACTTACTGTAACCTATTCCAAACTGGCCCAGAGGGACCAAAGAGACCTTGGTCTCGACTGCATTTAAAGAGACAGAACAGAGATACTCCGAATGGGAAAAGGGACTTTTGTTTTTAGTCCGAGCAGTTAAACAAGTTGAGAAAATACACCAGGGACAGCCTGTGCAAACCAGAGGACCATTTAATTTGCTAGAAGCAATTCTAAAGGGGACTGCTCCCCCAGAAGAAATTGCACAAAAACCTATGGTCAGAAAATGATATGCCTACTTGACAGGAATTGCAGAGGAAATGAAATTAACCAAAGGACATACTAAAGTTTCCAAATTACAGATGCCTATAAATGCAGATCCATTAGCGTTACAACAACCTTTTAAGCCCTCACCAATTTTGAATGCACCTCCCTTCACTGAGGGAACACCAACACAAAACATTTGGTTCACCGATGTCTCAGCAAAAAGGATAAACGGTAAATGGCAGTATAAGGCCGCTGCATTAAACATTACCACTGGCAAACAAACAATAGAAGAAGGTGAAGGCAGTGCACAAGTAGGAGAATTAAGAGCAGTTGTTTTAGCCGCACAGATTGGAGCAAAAATCATATATGTAGACTCCTATGCTGTGTGGGCTGGCACCACACAATGGCTCTGTCAATGGAAAACCCTGAACTGGGAAGTAAACAGATCTCCAGTTTGGAGAACTCAAGATTGGCAACTATTACTAAATATAGCCAGAAAAACACCATTCAAGATGGGATGGGTGAAAGCTCACGCCAAGGACAATAAACCAGCCACAAACTGGAACCAAAAGGTGGATGAGTTGACTAAAATTAGGAAAATAAAATTAGGGAACTCCTCAAATAAATGTGACTTGTAAAACACGACCACCTGTTAATAAGGGATATATATATGTTATATATATATGTTATGATTATTCACAATAACTCTTACACGCCATATAGAAAATGCTGTAATGTAAGTCATTGCTCAATACATGACATAGTGAAGGGACATTATGATGTTGAAGTATCATGCAGATGGAACACTCTAAAGGGACGCAACGTAATACTAGGAACAATATCTCTCGGAATCACTAAACCTATCACAACGATGTTGGTGCCTACTTTGATTACTCCCCCAGTTTTACTAAGGAGTCTTACTGAGAATGCTGCACTCAAGCCTAAGTATGCACAATGCAGTAATCAAGCAAACCCACAGGAGCTGGTAACCTCTGCCTTAACATGGACAGTGAGGCCCAACATATCCAAAACCCACCAGTGGGGCAGCAAGAACAAAGGTATCCACCTGACCATGCACACCAATCTTACCTTTTGCTTAAGTGTTAGTAGTCCATATACAGGAATCTGGACTTGGGTTGGAGAGACTAATACTCGCATTATAGATGGGTGCACTGCCCTACAATATGATCATGATATCACTGAAGGACCTATTAAGTTTGTCCTTTTACACAATTGCACACATGTAACAATACCAGATAAACCCAACAAGGGATGGCAATGCCCGCTGGGAATGGAGCCGTTGGGATTCATTATGGGAGTTTGTGTGCCAATTAACCATCGAGGTCATGGTTCATGTGCCACAGTGGGCAGTATGCAATTTAACGTTTCCCTGATTCCCACTACCACTACTACACCAACAGCTACCCCTACTGCCTATCAATCTACTCCCTACCCTATTACTCCCACAACTGACCAAACCTTATCCCCACAAATTTCCAAAATTAGACCTTACGCTATTAAATACACAGGCCAACAGTGAGTGTTGTTTAATCCATTGTGGTCCCTCAAATGAGTGGAACTATCAATGCAAATTAATATCTCTGCAATTAAACCTACTTGCTCACCATTCTTAAGTACGTCCTATGCAGGATGGTTAGCGTGGTTGCATGGACGAACCCTCACCTCTCCAAA